>NC_051182.1:156539031-156837013 GCF_013339695.2 Rhipicephalus sanguineus
GCACTATAGTCCGGAAGTCAGCGTCCTTTTGAGGGTTTCAAATGCATACTTGCAGTCATTCGACCATGCGATTGAAGAAACAGCGACTAAGAGCTTATTTAGGAGAGCCGCTATGGTAACAAAGTTTGAGTAAAGCGACGAAAGTAGGACGCCAGGCCAGAAAGCTGCGCAACGTCTTTTGGTTGGATGGTCGAGGGAAATGCAGTACAGCTGCGATCTTGTCAGGGTCTGGCTGGATGCCGTCTTTGGAAACGACGTGACCGAGGACTTTGATACTTCTGCTGGCGAATGTGCACTTTTTTGTATTATCTGAAGGCCAGCACTGAAAGGCACTGAAGTACCTCGTCTAATCGTTGAAGATGTGGGCAAAGGTAGATGAAAAACAACGATATCATCTAAGTAAATAGGCAGGTATTCCATTTTAGGCCACGAAGAACAGTATAAATCATGCGCTCAAATGGGCTGAAGCGTTGCACAGGCCAAAGGGCATTACATTAAATCATAAAGCCCGTCCGGCGTAGCAAAGGCTGTTTTTTCTTTGTCTGCCTCGTCCATAGGGATTTGCGAATAGCCTGATCGCAGGTCAAGGCTGCAAAAATTTTCGCCCCCTGGAGAGTGTCCAAAGCGTCATCAATTCGAGGCATGGGATATACATCCTTGCGTGTGATCTTATTTAGCGCTCGGTAATCAAAACAGAAACGAACGGAGCCATCTTTTTTCTTCACTAAAACGACCGGAGAAGCCCAGGAACTGGAAGTGGTTGTATTATATTTCGTGATAGCATGTCGTCAACTTGTTCTTCAATGACTTTTCTTTCCGACGCGTGAAATACGATCTGGCCGCCGGCGTTAACCAACCGAACCGTCTGTTTCGATGCGGTGTACAGCAACGGAGGTCTGGATCAGTGGTTGTGGCACAGCTACTCGAAGCAGACTTTGTGCTTAGCTAAAGCGCCAATAGTGCTTCAGACTGCGCAGATGTTAGGTCAGAGCCGATGACTGCTCCGGAAAGAGGAAACACTCGAACCTGAAGCTGGTACTTGGGATGACGACGGACAAAGTGCTGCGATGGAGGTCAGTGGAGAGGCATCTATCGTCGCCACAGTCATCCCCTTGGGCAACAACATGGATTCTGCAGTTGTGTTGCAAACCGCAGGAGAGCGCGGCCAGAGGCCAACCGGAGGAAACAGAGGCGACGAGAATCCCACGCGACGTGCAGCGAGAAGAAGGGCAACTAGTGCGTCACCGTCGGCGATTTGGCTAGATGTGACAATTACCACGTGTTCGTGACCAGGGCGCAGGACGCAGTCTTCAGCGACAGCCAAGTTGAAGATCGAGGGTGACGGGGCCGAAATAGATGCATCCGATGTATCCGTGATGTGAACGACGTTCTCTTTACATGTTCCATGCTAGTTTCACTTATCAGTTCCATGTTAGCTTTCATCAGTACATCTGGAGTGAAACCGAAAGAGGCAAAAAGGGCAACAATTCGTTCTTCTTTGTTCCCAACTGATCGTGCATTAATGTGGATGAAAGATAAAGAATTCTTGTTTCTTGCGTATAAGCTACCCACTTCGCAAGGCGAAAGATAAGCAGAACGAGAGCTGTTCATGGATATGACGTCATCAAAAGAAGCCATGATTTTCCTAATCGATCTTATCGAGATCCGAGACACAAGCTATGCGCAGTGCTCTGGAAGATTCAGTTTTCCTTACGAAAATCCTGCCGTCTTTTGTCCATGCAAAACGCCAATTCTTTTCTTTCTTTTTCGAGATAGTCATGCCCAGTAGCTTCTTCAGTTCGAAACATAAGTGCTCGTTGATATATACCAGGGCAGACTGTGCGAAACCGATATTAGCAGTTGAAAACCTTTTCTTTCTTGCCTTTTCCAAAACTGCATCGCGTTTTGACCTGCTGCAAAACTGCACAAGAATGTTCGACTGCTTTGAGACCTTCGTTGGAATCCTGTGACACACCTCAATATCACTCTGTGCAATGGGTTCGCCGACAGCATCACCAATTTTTTCCAAGATTTTCGGTAGACTTTCATCCTGCGAAACTGGAATACATTTGACTTCTAGGTTCCTGTTTCGTGAGTACTGCTCCAGTTGCACTATCCTTAGTTCATTTTCCTGCACCTGTTTGTTTAGGAGCGCACACTCGGACAAAAGGACGGCATTCTGAGCGTTAACATCTGCATTTTCCTTCTGAATGGTTTTCATGGTAGCGTTAATTTCCTCGAAGCTTTGATTTGTCAGTTCCATGCTAGCTTTCACTTCTCTATTTTCCTTTCTGAATTCCCTTTCCAAAGAAGCGCGCATGTCGCGAATTTCCTGCTTCATTTCTTTCAACATTTTCAGCATCTCAGGATCAGGTGTCATTTTTGAATAAAAGAACATTGCAAGAACAACAACGCACAAGAGCAAAAACAACAAGGCAAAATGTGGCAGCGGCAACAGCAATATTGAAATCAGTCTCAAAAATAGATACTAATGCGATTTCCAACCTGCAAAGGCAGAGTGCAACACACAAGCTTGAGCCGAGTGCTTCCACTGCTGTCGCCGCTGCCAAATGAAGCATCAAGGTGCTAGCATCCCCTTTTATCCGGAGCTGCTAGTAGTCGGCGTCACGGCAGCTGACGATTGTGCCACGATACGCAGTGGGCGGATGTGTGCTGTGTTCCGGTTTAAAACCTTGGGTTAAACTTGGTTTAAAAATGACGCAGATGTTTTCAGGATGCCCGGATTTAACACATTTTTTGTAAATAGGCCTTCTCGAAGAGGATGAGGCGTTATGTTAATGGCAAAAAACACGCTACATTGCCAACTTATTGAGTCATTTTCCTTCGTTACTCTGGATTACGAAGTGCTTTCGGTCAAATGCAATAATAATGTGTACTGTGTGTTATATAGACCTCCAGGTACGAGTATACCTAGCTTTTTGTCTTTTATGGACGATTACCTAAACTGGATTAATGATAACCATTTCAAACTCATTATGGGAGGTGATATAAACATTGACTTTTTGAAGACTTCGAAACCGCGGGGTGACTTATATAGGACTCTTGAGTCTAACGGTTTTGCAGATCTGATAAATGCTCCTACTCATGTTTCACTTAACTCAACTACATATATAGACGTCTTCATAACCAATGTTGAAATTACACATCTATCATCAGTGTTGTGAGCACGCACATTAGCGATCATCTCCCAATTTTTCTATTACTTAAACAAACCATGCCTCTTGAAACCGCAAATCCTTTACCTTTGACTGTGCGGGATGTGAATGCACACAGCTTAAACAACTTTCGTAATGAAATATTGCTCATTGATTGGTCGCCTTTACTGCTCATTACCGACCCCGAAACCGCTTACGATTATTTTCATGAGAAGTTTAAAGTTGCTTATGAAAAATGCTTTAGGTGCAAGGTAGTTAAACCTGCGCGCACAAGTAGAAAGCCATGGGTCACAAAACAATGCTTACAGGAAATAAGCATTAAAAATCGCTTATTCCATAATTTTATTTCAACGCGGTCTGAAGAAACCGTGCGCCAGTTTAGGGTTCAAAGGAATAAAGTAAACAGCCTTCTACGTCGTGAGAAAAGATTATACTTACAACATTTATTTAACGTGGACGTTACGAAAAAATCAGATATTCTTTGGAAACGCATACACTTTGTTCTTGGCCGAGATGTCTGTAAGGAGACTATTAAGGAGATTACGATTGATGACAATATAATGTCAGGAAAGGACTTGGTGGAAGCTTTCAATAAATATATTACTAGTTTGGTAAAGAGTTCTCACTATCCCAACTGCTTAAATTTTTTAAGTTCGCGGACCAGCCAGTCTGCATTTTTGGCTCCTACGACACCTAAGGAAATAACTGACGCATTTTTGTCCATTAGAAATAGTAAATGTTGCGATATAGATTGTTTCGAAATCGGACCCGCAAAGTGCGTATTAGATGCCATCACTCCGGCACTGACCCATATTTACAATCTAGTTCTATCTGATGGTACCTTTCCAAATGCACTCCAGGTTGCTAAGGTTATAGTGTTGCATAAGGGCGGGGATAAAAACGCGCTAACTAACTATAGACCAATATCAGTCTTATCATTTTTTTCCAAAGCGCTGGAATATTAATTCACAGCCGTGTTACATCATTTATAACTAAGCATAAATTAACGACAAATATGCAGTTTGGATTTACGAAAGGGCAGTCCACTGAAACTGCGCTTCTATATTAACACAAAAGAAAAATTATATTAGATTCTTTCGAACGTCAGCTATGTACTTTGGGTATTTTTGTGGACTACTCAAAGGCGTTTGATTGCATCAATCATACCACACTTATAGAAAATTTAAATATTATGGCTTTCGCGGTGTTTTTTTGAAATTAATAAAATCATATCTTCAGCACCGTATGCAAAAAGTAGTTATAAATAGTCACGTGTCCGAATTTGAAACCAGTTATTGCAGGAGTACCCAAGGAAGTATTTTGGGGCCCTTCGTTTTTGTTATTTATATTAATGACGTAGTTAGTATTGATAATGACGTAAAATTTATTATATATGCAGACGACACTACAATTCTAGTAACGCGAAAGATGCTGAAGATGTCATGATTAAAGCCAACGAAGTACTGTCAAATTATCATCCTGGAGCACCGCTAACTCGTGAAAATAAATGCCAATAAACAAAGGCCGTACTTTTTAGGCCGAAAAATCGAAACGTTGCTACTACAACAAATTTGCATCTTAATAACTCTATTTTGGCCTATTGTGCCTACTTTTAAATGTCTTGGTGTGTATTTGAGCAACATTTATCATGGAATGCTCATGTCGAAATGGTAGTAGGTAGCTCTCTCGGCTGACTGGAATACTATGAAAGTTGCGCTTTTTCTTCCTGAAAGTGTTAAACTTCTACAGTACAAATCCTGTTCCTGTCGTCCTACACTATTGTCATATCGTCCTGGTGGCACTACGACACTTACTACATCATTACCCTGCATAGAATGCAGAAAAAGCCGTGCGTTGCATTTTAGATGAGCCTTACTTAAGCCAACTAGTCCCCTGTTCGAAAAACTAAATTTGGTACCAATGCTAACATTTACGAAAACCTATTAATAAGAAGTTATAAGAATGCTATTAAAAAGAACAATGACACTCTAAAACGTATTTCTAATTTAACGCGAAAGCAATAAATGGCCAAAACAATGAGCTTCTGAAATATGAGAACTACCGAGGTCTAGAACGAACTATACCTATCAGATGCTACGTTTATAGACTACCCTATCACTAAATACAAAAAAATGTAATATAACTCTTCATATTGCCAAAAAAAAAAACATGTATGCAACTGCAATGCCTATGTTTATGTACTATGTTTATTTACTGCAATACCAATGTTTATGTATTAGTGCTTATAATGCTGGGTACTTCTTGTGTTATTCTTGCATTCCTGTTATATGTTTCGGTGTATTGATAGTGTAATTCTTGTGTATTTCTTGGTTTCATGTAATTCTTTGTATTTCTTGTAATATCATGCGGTGTATTTATAGTTTAATTCCAGGGTATTTCTTGTTTTCCCCTTTTGTCACTGCCTGAAAAATGGCAGGTGGACCCTGTCAAGCCTTGCTGGCTTTAGTTCATTGTCCACGACATCGCTTGTATGTTGAAATAAATTTGATTTGAAAGTTGATTTGAAAGTTGAAATATATAACAGCGGAGGCAGAATGTAGGAAGTCCCAACCGAGGATAAGTTCATGGACGCACGTGGGTAACACAATCATTCCGATGTGGTGACGTATGCCATCGATGAAAACACGAGCCGTACACTGTCCGTCGGGTTGAATCACTACGTTATTTGCGCCGCGCAACACAGGGCCTACATAAGGTGTTCTGACTTTACGGAGCCGCGAGCACAAGTCACTACGCAAAACAGAAGTGGCGGCACCGGTATCGACAAGAGCTTGCACAGGCACACCTTCAAGAGTCACTGACAACATATTGGCCGGACGAACAGGAGGTATTTGAGATGATCGAGAGGACGCAGTTTTCGCTCCAAAAACTGCAATCCTTAGTTTTCCGAATTTCGGTCAACAAGGTGGGAGATAGGGCAAAGCGGTGAGGCAGAGTGGTGGTAGGGCGAAGGAGAGCGTCGTCTAGAAGAACGGGAGTCCTGACGTTGACGCGGGGACGCTGGAGGAGACGGAGACCGGTGCTGCGTGAAAGGGTAGAAGTCTGCGTTATAAGGATCAGGTCTTCGGATTCGGTCTCGCTCGAACTCAGCATAGCCGCGGCGTTGATCCTGCTGGCGGCGACTGCAGTAGCGAGATATATGGCCACGTATACCGCAGTAAAAACAGACGGGTCGGGATAAATGCCATTCGGGGTACGAAGGTGCAGCAGGTGCTCGGCCGCCCACAGAAGCCAAGTGGCTACAGGCAAGGTCAGTAGGTCCAGATGCGACGGCAGCAGGCGGCATTGCAGCAATGTCGGCGTATGTACGCGCTGTTTGAGCAATCGATGGTGCCGGTGTCGTCATGGCTGCCATAGCAGCGTACGTGGGTATCGGGCGTGCTGGTGGAGCGACAGGTGCTGTCGGCGAACTACATTGGCTGCCAACTCCTGCTTCACAAGGTTGCGTAGGTCGAGAAGGTGGGCATGGAGTGGAGGCAGCAGTCGATCGTCTCCGTTCCTGCTCTTGAAGTTCTTCGCGGATGATGTTGCGGATGAGGGCTCGTAAATCAGAGTGAGACGTGAGGCGAGGATCGCTGTCTTGTTGAAGACGAAGGGAGTGCAGCTCGTCCAGGCGCTGGCATGTCGAAGTAATGTCTTCAACGGTAGTGGGATAGTGAACAGCCAAAGCGTTGAATGCAATCGTGCCTATTTCTTTGAGAATGTGGCGAACGCGCTTCGGCTTCCGGTCATTTCGCTGTTCGCGCGACGACAGAGGGCCAAGACATCCTCGATGTACGAATGTGTGGCTAGTGTGCGAGTTGAACACGTGCAGGCGAGCTTCTGTTTCGCGGTCTCGGAACGGCCCGATGTGATGCAAAGATTTGTCGCAGTTTGATGGCAAACGTGGACCAATCGACGAAGTTAGTTTCGTGATTGAAGTACCACGTTTTCGCAACACCTGTGAGATAGAAGGGGACATAAGCAATTTTTCGGCTTCAGTCCACCGATTGACTGAACTCACGTGGTTGTAGATGTCGAGCCAGTCGTCGACGTCGTCACCACGAATACCCGCGAACACGGGTGGTTCGCGTTGAGGGCTTGCGATAGTGGATGATGGGGGACAGCCGGTGGCATCGGTGTGGTTGCGTTAGCCCTTTCCCTGCCCTGCCCACACAAACGTGTGGGTACAGAAAGAAATTAATTTTGGCTATTCCGGTCGATCCCACACACGTTGAAGCCCACCCTCACATATGTGGGGGTGCACTGAATTAACCGATCTAGGCAGTTCGCAAACAAGCCACCAGGTGGCCCCACCATCGTATTCCGAAGTGGCGCAAACCTCAAAAAGCGCGCGGCCGCGCGCCACGAGACGTAAGTACCAGTTGACATTGATACTTCGCTTTTTGAAGAGCATGCAATTGTTGAATATGCATCTTCGTCATCACGGAACATATCTGTGAAAGAATTGGCAAAAGTATGCTTAAATTAACCCACAGCCGTACTCAAAGTGCAACCCACACATATGTGTGGGTTGGGCACATGTGACTACGAACGCGCTCCCGAACGCAGCTACCGGCGGCAGGCCGCTGGGTGTTTTCGCGCATCTCCATCAGTATTACCGCATCTCCAAGTTAGCCTTCACATGGTGGATTTGTCCATTGTGAAATGCCTGGATGCAGTACCGTGGGATTGCAGAAGGAATGGTGCCCACGACGTGACACGATGGACCTCCTTCCATTCCGCCTTGCAGTTGGTGAAGCCCTTTGTGCCTCACCAAAAAGGAGCAGGTCTGACAACGGTGAATCACTCTGCCTTCCTGATGCGCATGTCGACAAAGCCATCAGGGTAGCGAAAATTCCTGGGGTTGACATCCGCATCGACGGTTTTGACCCTTCCCAACGGTTGATCCTATAAAAATGCGAGATGCTGCAGGTTGCCAGGGTGCCCATCAAGAAGCCGCACACGCTGCATCAAGTGCGACGTGTACCTTTGTTTAACAAGTGACAGAAACTGCTTCAAAATGTTCCATACCAAATTTTAAGGGGCGGAATTCCACATGAGCCACTATTGTTTCTGTTGAGAGAGTCACTCAAATAAAAGCCCAGCCCACACATATGTGTGGTTCATTTGAAAGCCAAAGAGTGAATATTTTCGTTTCGTGACGCTGGGGTTTACTTCAGAGGCCACAGAGAGACACAATGGCAGAAAAAAGAATCCGTTTATGACGCACTTATCATTTGGGCAGGGAAGGGTTAGGGCTAGCAGTTAGGTCCGATGGCGGCATATCTGTGGGGGTAGCCGGGCGCAAGCGGCGACCGGATCGTAGCTCCAGGTAGGACACGAACGCAGGAGGACGTCGAGATCTTGACGAACCTCCACCACTGTGAAAGACGAAGAACGACCGGACCAGGTGACGCCAGCAGAACCGTTTAATCCGCAGTGTCTGCCTCGGCACACAACACCAAGAAGAAGAATAGCGATGATGGTGGCTATGTACAAGTGAGAACGATGAAGTACGTTAAATGTGCTTACTATATATATATATATATATATATATATATATATATATATATATATATATATATATATATATATATATATACGGTGACTGACGGCGGCCACCGACGGCAAAAATCAGCCGACCGAGACTGTCCATATAATTGCTATCGCAATAAAAAAAATCGCGAAGCTTGCACTAAGCGGCGCAAGGCTTGAAAGAGCGAAACCGGTTTCAGCATCTTGGGAACATAGCTCTTTGTCTGCTAGAAGTAGTAAAGTAGCTGTTACAGAATGCATGCGCCAG
The DNA here is from genome assembly GCF_013339695.2 of Rhipicephalus sanguineus. Taxonomy (NCBI): domain Eukaryota; kingdom Metazoa; phylum Arthropoda; class Arachnida; order Ixodida; family Ixodidae; genus Rhipicephalus; species Rhipicephalus sanguineus. The sequence continues at coordinate 156,548,014 of NC_051182.1, forward strand.
AACCGATTAACAGGAATACGACGTTGTAATATCTGCAATAATCATTTCAGCTAAATTCCAGTGCTGCGGTTGAAAACAACAGCTGCCCCGATTTCTTTGCTAAATTATTGCACCAGATTATCATTCAAAACGTATTCACTCATGAGCATGACTTATTTCTGGGCAATGTAAAAATATGTAGAGACACTAATTAGACGTGCAGTTTCATCATGATTACAATATAGACAATTCAATGCCTTTATCGTCATATGTATTCCGTATAAGACTCGCTTATCTTTCTGAGTGTTTTTTAATGCGCACCTTCGCGCTACAACAAAACGTACAAGCCTTAGCAAATGAGATATGACTATTGTAACTAGTCCAGAATCTAGATGATGGCGTTTGTAAACAAATAGTGCACTTTTCACATAGCACAGTACCTTGAATATCTCTTTGTTGGATTTTTGTACAAGCGCACTCCCCCGCAACTACCGTTGTATGATGACATCTTACTTTACTGAAATTATCAACAACTCGGAGATCACTAATCTAGCATTTGGCGCCGCAGCAAGTTGTTAGCGCACTTTGTCCCCATTCTTCCGCAATTATGAGAAGTGCGGAACGCACTAGCATTCTCCTCAATGAAGAATAAGCATACAAGTTTGAAAGATGGCAAAGAACTATCCGATTATTCTATTTGCTTTACCTTCGCGCGGTTTGAACCATTACGACAACGCAAATCTGAAGTTGAAGTTTTAAAGATTATTTCAGGCAGAAACAAGGTGCAATTTTCCAGGGGCACCGCCAAAAGGGCCAAAAAAACCTCACAGAGCGCCTGCCCCTTTAAACCCAAAATCCTACCAAAGTGACACTATGTTTGTGTTATCATTACCAGTGCTATTGATGAATAGGAAAATAAGCACAAATTAGAGTTACTACATGCAAGTGGCATGTGTATAAGAAAACCAAAACAGATGGCAGAATTGACCCTGGCAATGACATCGAGAAGTAATGTGTGTTTAACAAATGACACAAAGTTTAGAGAGCATAGAAAAAATACGCCAGGCCTGCGCGGAAAGCGCAGCACAGTCACAGCGAAAGCTGTAAGAGCGGCATTTCTAGAGCCCGTCATAAACTCTCCTGTGGCTACTAATACAGGTACATTAGCAACGTACCCACTACGCAACAAAGCGTAATTTTTGGGAAGTTGGGAAGCACCCAGCACGACATTATTCGTTGTTCTGCGGAGAAGCGAGGTACCATATGTAAGCGATTATGTGCAGTTTGTTGATGCGACGGTTGATGACGATGAATAATTATGGTTGCGCCCTTTGTAATGGCTTGGAAGCTTTAAACGACCCACTAGTTACGTAATGCATATTGTGTGATGCCCGGTGGTTATTTAACTGTCCCACCACGCTTTATAACGCACTTTAACCGGAGAAACGTAGAGCGAGAGAGAGAGAGAGAGAATTGACTTTATTGAGACCCTGAGGAAATGGATCATGGGAGCCTCATGGGCTTCCTTGGCAACCAACAGAAGTGCACTTGCGAGGAACCCACTACGCTATAAATCATTGTAATTTTTGAGAAGTAGGGCAGTAGGCACTGTGCCATTTTTCGTCATTGTACAGACAGCCGTGGTACCTGCTAAACGCATATAAGGCATTATGCGCACTTTGTTGATGATGTGCGTGATGACGATGAAGAATTATGGCAGAGCTCTTTGTAATGGGTTGGAAGCATTCAACAACCTACTCGTTGCGCAATTCGCATTGTGTGACGCCTGGTTACAGAATTCGCGTTGTGCGACTATTGGTGCTTATTCTACTCTTTTACCACGCTACATTGCATATGCTAATGTGGTTCCTTCCCGACATGAAGCCTGTATAGGACCTTTTTGCAAATCAGTTTCAAGCACCGGCATGGCTGAGAGGTTGAATACTGGGCTCCCACGCAGAGGGCCTAGGTTCGAACCTCGTTCCATCGTGGAATTTTTTTCTTATTTAGTTTTTTCTTATTTCGAGCGATACTGGTTACGGACACCGGCGGCGGCGGCGGCCGCGGCGGCGGCGGCGGACAACTACGGCACCAAAAACGGCCGGTGAAATGATCTCATAACAGCTTTCGCTGTAAAACGAAAGGAAGACCGGACCACTTGTTGAAACCTTGGCTACAGCGACAGACTATGATCAAGTAATTTTCATGAACCACATTTAGAGCAGCTGAAATTTTTACTCCAACCTTACGACAGATTGCCCGGATCAAAGTAGTTTATAAGCTTACGAGGAACATTGGGGAACCGAAAACAAGTGTCCACACATCGTATTTCTTAAAACAGTTGATAACGGTACTGTGTTGTAATATCTTGTGTGTAGAATGTTTTTACAGCGAAAGCTGTTATGAGATCATTTCACCGGCCGTTTTTGGTGCCGTAGTTGTCAGCCGCCGCCACCGCCGCCGCCGCCGCTGCCGCCGCCGCCGCCGGTGTCCGTAACCAGTATCGCTCGAAATAAGAAAAAACTAAATAAGAAAAAAATTCCAGGATGGAACGAGGTTCGAACCTGGGCCCTCTGCGTGGGAGCCCAGTATTCAACCTCTGAGCTATGCCGGTGCTTGAAACTGATTTGCAAAAAGGTCCTATACAGGCTTCATGTCGGGAAGGAACCACATTAGCATATGCAATGTAGCGTGGTAAAAGAGTAGAATAAGCACCAATAGTCGCACAACGCGAATTCTGTAACCAGGCGTCACACAATGCGAATTGCGCAACGAGTAGGTTGTTGAATGCTTCCAACCCATTACAAAGAGCTCTGCCATGATTCTTCATCGTCATCGCGCACATCATCAACAAAGTGCGCATAATGCCTTATATGCGTTTAGCAGGTACCACGGCTGTCTGTAGAATGACGAAAAATGGCACAGTGCCTACTGCCCTACTTCTCAAAAATTACAATGATTTATAGCGTAGTGGGTTCCTCGCAAGTGCACTTCTGTTGGTTGCCAAGGAAGCCCATGAGGCTCCCATGATCCATTTCCTCAGGGTCTCAATAAAGTCAATTCTCTCTCTCTCTCTCTCGCTCTACGTTTCTCCGGTTAAAGTGTGTTATAAAGCGTGGTGGGACAGTTAATAAATAACCACCGGGCGTCACACAATATGCATTACGTAACTAGTGGGTCGTTTAAAGCTTCCAAGCCATTACAAAGGGCGCAACCATAATTATTCATCGTCATCAACCGTCGCATCAACAAACTGCACATAATCGCTTACATATGGTACCTCGCTTCTCCGCAGAACAACGAATAATGTCGTGCTTGGTGCTTCCCAACTTCCCAAAAATTACGCTTTGTTGCGTAGTGGGTACGTTGCTAATGTACCTGTATTAGTAGCCACAGGAGAGTTTATAACGGGCTCTAGAAATGCCGCTCTTCCAGCTTTCGCTGTGACTGTGCTGCGCTTTCCGCGCAGGCCTGGCGTATTTTTTTTATTGTTCTTAGTTATTCTTGGACCAAGTTTTATTACGTTCTGTCTATCGAGGCTTCTTGTTGAGCTTGCTCCGGTAATCCAAATCAAATAGCAGAAAAGCGATCGTCAAAATTCCGGGAGCCCTCCACTGTAGCGTGTCTCATAGTCATATCGCGGTTTTGGCACGTAAAAGCAATGATATTACGGTGTTGTGGGGGCATAAAAAAGGCCAATACCGCGAAGAAGGGCGCCATGGTTAAGCTGGAAAGATTCTTCATTGTTGATTATTTCTTGGAATTTTTCATGCGCGAGCAGCAGGGCGGCTTTTTGTCCGTTTTCGAATAATATATCCAGGAACAAAGGTCGAACGCTTTTGGTGATCAACAATATTATTTTTAGGCTCCATTTCTCGCATTGTTCTAGAGAATACAGCAAACACATGTGATTCATTGCGCTAAAAAAAAAGCATTCTGAATGTGCGGCACAGAGCACAGAAGGTGTGCGGTGGCAAACGCTCGCTGGTTTTCGCAATTCACAAATGTCGCCACAGTGCTCATTAAGTTCTCACTCGCAAAAAACAAAAAGAAGCGTGCAGACCTTATGCACGTCTTTTGATTTACGAAGCGGTTAAATAAATGCTTATATGCGACACGTACAACTGCATCTTTTTTGTTGTTTCACGCAATGCAAAGTATTGTGTTCGTATTACTATAAAGCACGACTGATTGCGGCGAGCGAACGCGGGTAATGGATTTAATAATTATGTTAATTATATTATTTATATATCGTTTTATATGCAGGTACATGCAATTGTATATACAAGGAATGTTTATCTATAGGCATTACAACACTGAAAATCTTGGCGGATAGATAACAATATACATGTAGCAGTTTACGCAGATGCGTACTGCATGGAACACCGGCTACGCCTCACGGTTTTGAGTGAAACTACTTTTTGAATAGCTTAAGCAGTGAGACGGCCACAAGTTAGGTGTAATTTTTATGCACCTCATGCTCAGGATCTTTGTACGCTCGGTGCTGCGACTTACTGGCAAGCTACGATATTGCTCAGGTGGTACCAGTCGCAGCTCTCGCCATTCACTTACGTTATCATAGGGCAATACAAAGAATGTCTAGCTTGCTTCAAGATGTACTTGTTGGCTAACTGGTTGATTATTACGGCGTATGGCAGAGCGCACCAGGTGAAAGGACGAACACTGAAACAAAAGAACAACACAAGCGCTGTGTTGTTGTAGCTTCCTTTGTATGCTCCGGCCACACTTTATATTTTGTTTGCGTGTTGAACCTCAAGAAACAGCGTCGCTTGCGGGAAGTACGCTGTATCACATATTTACAGAAGTGTTCGCCATGCTTCACTTGTGCAGGTAGTTAGCGAGAGGGGAAAATGCAGTAAACGGTCTAATTTTATTAAGTCGAAAGCCTCAGGTGCGTTATGGGACGCCGGCTTTGAAAAACGCGGCGTGCGGTGCAGAAAATGAGGCGACTTCTCAAGCGTGACTTTAGAAGAGGATTCGAGCCATAATCGAACACATTTAATCTACATGGCTTTCTATTGTTATACCACAGAGCCACACTCTCAAAAAGGGTCCTATACAATCATTATGTTGGGCGAGGAATCACTGTAATAGACTTATTACTACGCAGCAGAAGCTTAGAATTGCACCAGGTGTTACACCATATGAAATGCATAACGAGTGTGTTGTAAAGCTCGCCACCCATTACAATGGTACGGGAGCTTTAAAAGCAAATTGATCATCATCACAGTCTTTATCAGCTATAGCATCAACACTTGTGCAGCTACATAGGTGCGTGTGTTGCCTTGCAGATGCGCAGTGCGTACTTCGCTACAACCTGCACGGCTTCGAATTCAACATAAAAGGACAATAGTGGTCGCATGACGTGTTCAAAGAATCGATTTAATGCAAAACATATGTATGTGCGCGTTGCGGCACATATGCCTTATATGAGAGCAGCAAGGCTTTCGTATTCTCGTGTAGCAAAGCGCAATATCTGCCATATTCAATGCGAAGCATATCTAAGCGAAACCAAGGCACATTGGGCGTTTCTATCTATCTATCTATCTATCTATCTATCTATCTATCTATCTATCTATCTACCTATCTATCTATCTATCTATCTATCTATCTATCTATCTATCTATCTATCTATCTATCTATCTATCTATCTATCTATCTATCTATCTATCTGTCTGTCTATGTGTCTTTCTGTCTGTCTGTCTGTATCTATCTATCTATCTATCTATCTATCTATCTATCTATCTATCTATCTATCTATCTATCTATCTATCTATCTATCTATCTATCTATCTATCTATCTATCTATCTATCTGTCTGTCTGTCTGTCTGTCTGTCTGTCTGTCTGTCTATCTATCTATCTATCTATCTATCTATCTATCTATCTATCTATCTATCTATCTATCTATCTATCTATCTATCTGCCTGCCTGCCTGTCTGTTTGTATCTATCTATCTATCTATCTATCTATCTATCTATCTATCTATCTATCTATCTATCTATCTGTCTGTCTGTCTGTCTGTCTGTCTGTCTGTCTGTCTGTCTGTCTGTCTGTCTGTCTGTCTGTGTATCTAGCCGCCTACGTCTGGGTGCTCTCGTAATCGCCTCCTTAACTTGGTGTTGACCGAAATTGGCAGGGGAGGGTAAGAGGATTTGACGAATATTACTGTATGATCATGCCATGAATAACGTGAAAATCTTCTCGTCTATGTCGTCAAACCCTTTCCACCAGACACGTGTGGCACATACCCGTTTACCACAGGCCGCAGTATGCCGCTATGCGCCACACGTAATTGACAGTTTCTATTTACCCAGGAACGGCGAAAACAGACGTTGATAATTGAAATGTGCGAGCGTTAAGAAAAAAGTTAAGAGTTTCGCCGCAAGGGCGAAGCAATGAATGCGATAGCAAGAAAAGCGGCCCGTGATGGACGCTCTGCTACGCTGCAGAAACATCTACCCCCCTCGGCAGCAACTACCGCTCGAGCAGACAGCGGAAGGGCAAGGTTCTCCCTACGCAAGTTAGAATAAGCGAGCGAGCTGGCCGACGACTTTTAAATGCGCCCGTTGCGCTCCTCGCGCCATCTCGCCGGTAATGAACAAACGCTTATAAGCGCCTGCGTCTCTGAGTCCTTCCAGCGGTAAAGGATATGTATATAACGCTCGCCGTTAGCTACCTGATGGATGTGTGCTTTGTGACATGGAGGTTAGCGCCACGCGATGCGGTGCGAGAGATCGCTGGTTCGATTCCGTGCTTCGGAAGCATTTATCTGAATTACTTTTCTTTGGGAATTTTTATATATTTTATTTATTTTATTTATTTATGAATACTGCAACCATAACATAGGGTTCTGGCAGGATGAATATACATTTGCTAAGTTTACAAATACATTTACAGAAGTACTACGCATACCAAGACAAATTACGGAAAACCTTTAGCCAACGAGTCTAACTCTTTGTTCAATACCGCCATTACGATAACTGTTTCTGTTCTTGCTCACTTCAGTCCTTCCATTAAACGCAGGTGAACACGTGCCTTTTTTCTTTTTTTTATAGAGAGAGGAATATTATAGACCTTGTAAGATGCCTCGCACGTGTGGGTAGTTTTGTTTAGGTCAGACAGCTTCATGTTCTAATGATAGGTTAACAGAACGTTATGACATCGTGAAATGCGCGCTCGAGGGATGTCTAGGGATCCTGAAGCGTTACGCGTCCGTGAATCAGTGGTCCAATGAGTATATAGTGCAGATAAGGTTAGGAGGTACACAGAAGTGACACCGTGAGATTACATGACGAAAAACGTATTCTCGACATTTAAGGCTGCGATCCATTTTCCGCACTGTGCCGAGGATACCCAATCTAAGCAAGCCACTATCTAATGACCAAACAATCTGGTCTTAAGAAAGCAAGCAAGCTCTTCTTAAGGCCATGACACAAACATGAAATTACAGTCCCCATCAAAATGCAAAAAAGAGCTACGAACGTACGCATAATGTAAGTACTATAGCGGAACGAAGCCTAGCAGTCATGCTTTATAATAAAAATGCCGGATATAAAGTAAAATACTTACCGCTGTAAACCTTAGCGGGAGCCGCTCTCATTTACCCAATCTAGTTCTCCTCTGTTTTCGATAACCATCCTTGGTAGCCCCTTCTCTCACAAGACCTCTCCTACATTTGCGCCGGGTAATCCATATGTTATTGCGGAAGAAGAACCGCTACTTTCTCTTCTAGAGAGGAAAAGCGTAAATGCTGCGAAGAAGAGGAAGATGGCGAGACAAGTAGCCTTATTCATTTCTAACGAACTTAAATGTGCATACCCTGCGTGCTGTAAAGACAAGTTTATACCAACGCATTAACGACGCCATAAAAAAGTCGCAGTGTTCTACCTTTATTTTTCTGCTGTTTTTTTTTTAATAATAGGTGTAATGGCTTATAGCTCTTACACCTATTATTACACCACTTTCCACTGTAATATGTCTGTTAGCATGAAAGGCCAGGGACAATAATGTCATTGTGTAGTTAAAATAGGTATGCTGTGAGAGTGGCCACACAGCGACAAATAGTCATGCGTCCTTCGCACTTTCTATTGTGCGCTTTATTATGGCTGTCAACTACTGTAATGAACAATATTGTCACGTCCAAGTGAAATCAAAGGAGGAAAATCAAATGTCCTGTTCCAGAACAACACCTTGCTTAACTATCAGGAAAAATGTTCATGCAGAGACAATGCATAGTGCGTACAATCCCTCTCCTTTGTCAACGACACGCTTTGCAGCTGGACGCTGCATTTAAAACAAAGAAAATTCAGAAATAGACTGCGGTAACAGTATTTAACGTTGGGCCTGAAAACTTGTTCAGCTAGTAGAGCCATAGGCAGGTGGTATATGTTGACGCGATGCAGAATATCGCAGGAAGGCCAGCGCCGGCTAAGGAACAGAAAGAAAAAGAAAATCGCCACGGTAGGCATTATAGAACGCTGGCATCATAAGTTTCGCTAGTGGCGTTGCAGGCGCCGATCCTCAGCGATGCCACATATTGTGATGGTAAAAACGTCTACTTCGAATGTCTGAGCGCAGGGGCTGATCCCTCAACATGGAACTGTGAAGGATCGATGAAGAACAGATTCGATGTTAAAGTCACAGTTTGGCCGCAACGGCGGAGAAATTAGAATGTTCAACGATATGTAATATTATACGAAGAAAGGCTAGCAGTTCACTCCTTTAGCAAACAAGACCGCTCTAGCGAAAGAAGTGACCTTCGTGCTGTCATGGCCTCAACATAAACTTTTGCGGTGAGAGCACGGCATGTGCAAAGCTGTGAATCAACTGTTTATCGCTTCTTATGGTAAGTGCGCGACCACAGGCGACTGTAAGCGAAATATTTTAGTCCGGAGTTGCGAAGCCTCCCCCCGTTCCCTCCCCCTTCCTGCGCCTCGGATCTCCAAGCTTCGCGACAAAAGACAGACGGGGCGCGTTAGCGTTATCTGGCTTGCACGCGTTTTGTTTCTTCAAAACTCAGCGCTCGCTGTTCCCTGTTGCCTTTACATATTCTCCTAGAGAGGGTTTTTATTGCACGACGAGAAAATGTAAGCAAGATATCATAGAACGCATTCTCTTTTGTATTTGTTTCGAACCGCGGGGAGAACGCATTCTAAGGGTTCAGATACATTCACATTCTGTAAGCATGACTGTGTAGCCTAGTGGTTACGGGACCAGTAAACAGGCCCCGAGTTTTTTTTCTTTTTCTTTCTCCCTTTTTTTAACACCTCGCAAACGAGCCTGCTCATTCGTACAAAATTCCGTGCATATTGCCTTTAGCGAATATCAGAGCGCTGCGCGCAGCGTAGACGCTCTCTCTCATAAAACAATTTCTGCGCCTAACTCCGGCGCCTAACCAGTACTCGTCGCCCACTAAATGACGCCATATTGGTCGTAGAGAACCTGACGTAGCATTGAGCTCGTCGGTTGATCCTCCACACTAAGAAACTGCGCCTTGGAAACGATCTGGGACCACTTCGCGAGTTGTGCGAGCAACCGTGAGGTACATCAGTTTTGATATTTTCCTAAGCACACAAGAATGTTTTGTTTACATTTGATACCATACTTGAAGGATCCGACGACATTTATTGTTCCTAATAAAAACAACACGTTTGTTTGATGGTCTGCTGTGGCTTATTGACGAATTGACAGCGAACGCTGTTATGAGGTCACAACAACAGCCGAGCTTGATGGCGTAGTTATGGCGTAGTTGGACACCGCCGGTGGTGTCCGAAACTGCTCTTACGCACGATGACAAAAAATATCCAGGAATGAGCGGTACCAGGCCCTCAACGTGGCAGTCATGTATTCAACCACAGAGCCACGCTGGTGCTTTAAACACCTTCGCTAAGAGACCCCGTACGTACATGCGTCATGTGGGGTAAATAATTACGTTAACATGCGTAATATAGCGTGGTAGAAGAGCAAACCAATAACCAGGTCTCACACAATGCTAATTGCGTAGCGAGTTGCTGGTCTAAAGCTTCCCACCCATTAAGAAAGACTCAGCGGTAATGTTTTATCGTCATCAGCCACATTATCAACTAAGTGTGCATGATACCTTACAGACGTGTAGCGGGCATCTCGCCTCGCCGCAGAATGGCGAATAATGGTGTAGTGGGTATTCCCCATATCGGAAAATCATGATGACCTATGGCGTAGTGGGTAACTCGCGGCTGTATACTTGAGTTGTGGTCACAAAATCGTTTACAAGCGGCTGTATAAAGGCTGCACCTTCACTTTTCGTTGTGTCTGTGCTGCTTTTTCCACGCAGGCCCGGCGTTTTTTTAAATGCGAAGCATTTCTTAGCGAACCTCAGGCACTTTGGCCGTTTCTATCTACGTATCTATCTATCTATCTATCTAGCCGCCTACGTCTGGGCGCTCTCCTGGTCGTCTCCATAACTTGTAATAAACCAAAATTGGCATAGCAGGAGATCAGTGTATGATGAACACGATTCACTGGTCATGGCATGAATAACGCAAAATACCTGTCACGTAGGTCATGAAACCCTTTCTCTCAGTCACGTGTGGCACATACCCGTAAACCAGAGTTAATGTTACGCGGGTATGTGTCACAGGTGATACAGAGTCTCAACCAGCACAGTAACCGCGAACACACACATTGGCACGCAAAGAAGTGTTGGGGTTTTATGTCCGAAAACCACGATATTATATGGGAAGTGCTGTAGCGAAGGGCTCTGGAAATTTTGACCATCGGGTATTCTTTAACGTGCACCCAAATCGCACAGACCACAAGCATCTAGCATTTTGCCTCCATCGAAATGTGATCGCCGCGGCCGGGATCGAACCCGCGACCTTTGGGTCAGCAGCCGAGCACCTTAACCGCTACACCACCTTGGCGGACGCAAGGAAAGTGAGGAAACTGAAGACAGAATACCACTGGAAGACGCTCAACTGCCATCCACTCGTCCACGTGATCTGCAGCGTGGGCCAAGCGGATTACGCAAAAGCCGGCGTCAATGCTTCCCACAATAAATCTGCTGAGATAGCCAGGCCTGACATCGTTGCCGGTGATTTCAACATTTATTTATCAAGAACCAGCAATGTTTGATCCTTATACTGCGTGAAAGACGGATTGGACGTGGAGAGGGCATCGCAAGGCCTCGCTGCCACGTCCAGGACAGGAGGCATCAAGATAATTTCATCGTAAGAGACCACCATAGATCATTTCATCGTAAGAGACATCGAGGATTTCCACCAGCTGCACTATACCTCGCACTTCCCTACACTTGATAAATACACGCGATCACGAACGGATCCGAATAACAAGTCCGGAACAGCGTCTGGTGCTCACAGATCACGGTGATGATGACCTTGTTCAAGAACTGTCAAGAACCCGTTCTACACATACACACGGGTTCGTAAAACGTGCGTGCGTTCTCCGTCATAACGGACAAGTACAAGTATAAGCATAACACCTGCAACTGTGACTGTAACGTACGTGCAGTGCGCCTGCGCGTGCCACTAGGCTGTTTATATATCTAGGGAAACTTTAATGAATGAAGCTTAGTTGCGAGTAACGCCTGTCCTGTGCATCTGTGTTTTTTCTTTGTCCTGTTCGGATTCGCGCTATCCAGTATTGAACAATATAAACACTACGTATCAGCTTACCGCTTCTGGTGTTGGTAACACCCATGCTGCTGTGGCCATCGTTACGCATCTGTAAACAACTGCTTATATAATGAATATGCGACTCTTCAACATATGAGTGTGCGTATACCACTTCTATATTTCTCTAGCATCATTTCGTAACGTTTTGCTCAATGTGAAAAATTACGCCACAGTCACCATACCGCACATGCTTTGCATAACATGGATTCCCACGGTACGTGGGATCTGCCAAATTTTTTTCCTGGAGAGACTTAAGTTGATACCGCTGTATCTTTTTCAGTCATGAGCCTTGCTTTTAAAGAAAGTTACGGAGACCCGCCATCTAACCTTAGCACGTAGGGTGCGGCGCTTGTAAACTCGAGGCCACGGGTTGGATATCCAGCCAAGGTGCCAGCATTTAAATGGAGGCAAAATGCAAGATCATCCATGCAGTTAGTATTTAGATGCACGTTAGAGAAGCCCACGTGGCGAATACTAGTAAGGAATCCCCCATTACGCCGTGCTTCATAATCATATCGCGGTTTATTATTACTACGGCCGAAACTGTATATGTCGAATGCACATAAAACAGCATTTAGTTCGAGATATTGTATATTTCGATATAATACTTTCAAACAATTTACCGTATTTTCGGTACGAACTTCGGCACGCAAGTTGGCTGCGCGGCACTGGTTCACAATAATGTAAGGAGGGTGGCTTCTTAGCATTACGCGGTAATTTTTGTTCGTTTTTCTTTTTTTTCCCGCGGTTTGTAGAAGGGGGTGCGCGTCCTATATGCAGCGCCGGGTTTCACGTGAGAAATTACGCTATTGATGTAAATAGCACCTCAACATCTTAATACGCAGCTGCGCGTACTCGTCGGGCGCCGCAAGCCTCCAGTCTGCCTTGGCCCTAAATTTCTCCCTGTTTTTCAATATCATGTTCAGCGTGCTTCTTGGATGCTGTACGCAGCGGCGAAGTCAGACTTCTCTCCTCTACGTTCGACTGTGTTAATTGTCGCCAGCCTTACGAGAACATGCGGATTCTACCGTTTTACGGCAGTCACTGCGTTAACGTCAACCCCACAAGACGGGTGCGACGACGACAGATCATGGGAGAAAGCACGCTATGGCAAGCGATAGTTTCTACTCTAAACGCAGGCCGCCATCTTAATTACACCGCTGACTCTCCCAAACATATGTGGGAAAGCTCCCATCCGTTATGAAAAGCCATCTCATAACGGAAAGCCAACTTCTTTGAGCATTTTCAACTGCCCGATGTTTGATATATCAAGTGTTCCGGCTATTTTTGTTCGATGTAGCCGGAGATTATTCTATGCATTGACATTGGACCATGGTCGTTTTTGAAAACAGTTCGATGTAAGGGACAATTTGATTTACCCAAGTTCGACATAGCCGGGTTTGACTGTATTCTTACCATACCGCGCAATGTCCCTTTTCCCTTTACTACATGCCGCAGTGCTTTCTATAAAGTCAAAGTTCACTTTTGCCGCGTTTTGTGCATAACACTTACAGCAATGCTTTTGGCAGGCGGACACCTCACAATAATATGTGTTGTCCTTCCTCGATCGGTACAGATTGTAATTTTGGGTGTTGACATTTTAAGGCAGCGTGATGCAAGCTTCTACTACTACAAGAATGGCTTTCGATATGTATTGATAATTTTCCTGGGCTGTTGTGGAAGATGCAGTGTCTAAGAGATTTTCAAATACCCGAGAAAACGCAGGTGCATAAAGACGGCAGGAAGATATAAAGGAGGATGACTCATGCGCTTAAAGTATCGTTCTATCTCAGTGCTCCAGCGCGTTTCGCGCTCGCTTTTATTTTTCCTTATGAAAACTTACCAACTCGCCAAATGACCATATCTTGCATTGTACTTGTATACTTAAATATGTGGGGTTGCCGTAGCCGAGGCCCAGTGTGTTGGGCGTCCGCATCGGCTACGGTAGGTAGATGGTTTGAATCATACCGCCGGACACCCACCAGTGTAAATGGAAAGGCGCCCTCCAACCCGGAGCGCAGTTTTGTACGGGGTGTGGCAACGCCCCGTACACAACTGCATGCGATAATCTGTAGTAATGCTGTGCGCGTTGCTCGAAAGACGCCTGTGAGAGAAAGTACCAGAGCTTTCGGTAGAATTCTAACTGTAGAAAACAAACGAAAAACGGCTTGATATTTTTAGGGCAGCACTTTTTATCACTTCCGTTTCCTTTAAAAGGGAAGAATTTTATAACTTGCTCTCACAGCGCGACCGCACTTATTTCATCTATAGGTATCAGGAGACAGTTTTCATGTGCCTCCTGCCGCAGTAGCCAATGATCGAACATAACGGCATTGTTGCGGTGGCTAAAGGGGCGTTGAGACACCTTTCAGATCTCTATAACCTTCCCTTAAGGAATGAGATCATTTGTAATGTTATTTATTTATTAATCTTATTTTATTTGAATTATCCACCACGCTGAGGTCAATACTTAGGTGCTTTGCACCGGAGAAAATTCTTAACACAAGTCCTAATTATTAGGCTAGTTCAGTCTTTATGCCAAACTGTACAGCGCCAGAAAGACAGGACACACAGAAGGTGATACATACGACGCTGGTAAGCAACACTTTTTTTATTGTGAGAAACGACGTACTGCATCTCCACAGGATAGCACAGATAGGACGTGCTTCGCAGTAATTTGAGTGTCACCAACGGTAATATGCATGTCAAGATAGCTTGCGAAAACTTTTAGATAATATGTCGAGCTGTTTAGTTGATTTCGCTGCTTAAAGAGTGCTGACACAGACTTCACCCAAAGGAGCAACCTTCTCAGATTCAGTTGTTTCTCTTGTAGAACGATCTCTATGCTTGCTTATTACAGTACATCGATTAAAGACGGTTAAACATGCGTGTTTAATAGATCGAGAAAGGAAGCTTATACCCTTTATAAGGTTTCACGCGTCGGAAGTTCTATATAAGTCAGTCAGGTCGATGTGCGGATAGTCAAGAAAGCGTAATGCCATCATCAAACGCGCATTCAAGGCATGGTGAGCAGTTCACTGTAAGGCTTGCAAGCGTTCACGCATATTTAATAAGTGTGCTCAGGTGAGCAAGCGAACTTATCGCTTAATGCCTGAAATAATTGCATCTGAGCAGGTGTCCCATATGAGTCATACCTGTGTTACCAGCCTGTCCCTAACCTTATTGCCACCTTGCGTACACAACCCGCACCACTCCCCATTTCGCTTTCACTACACACCGCAGAGAAAAAAAGGAGAGAGAGCGAGAGAAAGAGAGAGAGCAGCGCATGATGGAAAGGCGGCTTATACGCTTATACTTGAATGATTCAAACAAAAGAGAGACAAGAGACTTGAGGCGCAACATGATGCTATTCGAAATTCCTTAAAGAGCGCCTAAACCACCTCCGATAATTTGTTTAACATTTGAAGTAAACGCCCGCTTCTAGTTCAGAATGCCACCACGATCAACGGTGCCAAACGCGGAAGCGTTACAAGCCGTGGGCGCGCCACACACACACACACACACACACACACACACACACACACACACACACACACACACACACACACACACACACACACCACACACACACACGCACGCACGCACACACACACACACGCGCGCACGCACGCACACACACACACACACACAAACACACACGCACACACACACGCACACGCACGCACACACACACACACACACACACACACACACACACACGCACGCACGCACGCACGCACACACGCCTACACGCATGCACATACGCGCACACACACACGCACACACACACACACACACACGCACGCACGCACGCACACACGCCTACACGCATGCACATACGCGCACACACACACGCACACACACACACACACACACACACACACACACACACACAGATATATACACACAAATCCCTTTTCCTCCCCGGGTATTTCATCCGCAGCGTTGCCCGCGACGTCACTACTCGCGTCTGGTCATGTTTGAAACAAAGATAACCCATTTGTCATCTCGCAGGTACGCGCACTCGCAGCTCTTCCCCCTCGCAAGGTAAGTACGGGTAGTCGGCCAAGAGGAGAGACGAGCCAACAAACGGAGCGTAGCGAAGGAAAGAGCGATGCAAGTTAAGGCCGCTTTTGAATCAATAACCGCGTGCAACTCCGCTGTTACGGCACCATTTCGAAAAAAATTCTCGCGGCTACTTGTTTATAAAGACCCGTTGACAACTGCAGCGCCGCAACGAAATTCGGAACTCTGATTTCTTAAAGGCCCTTTAAGCGGCTTCAATAATATTTAGCGCAAACACAAGGCACTTTCACGCACGCACACACCCACATATTCAGGCATCAAGCACGTACAGTGGCTGAATGCGTGGGTGTGCGCGTGTGTGCCGTGTATTTACGCTGAAATATTTTTAGGGGCGAAGCTCCTTATAGCATCACCTGGTCGGTCGTTGCTCCATCCGGCGTTCCCCCGCCGTCGCGTCTCCCGTATTATTCAATAGATGGCGCTGTCTCATAGAGATGCACGCAAACTGCAGTTGGGTGACGATATACTAGATGGCGCTGTCCCATAGAGATGTGTGCAATATGTGTGTAAAAATAAAAGAAAAAGAAAAAAAGAAAAAAAAGAAAAAGAAGAAACGAAAAGAAAAAAAGCAGCGGCACCCTGCACGCTAGATGGCGTGCAATAATCAAAGCGGCGTATCGCTTTGATCACTGCTGGACGAAACCACTGAACATTTCACGGTGTAAATATGATTGCTTCAGGAGTTTCGCCCAAGCTCTTCATCATTCACCCGTGGATATGCTCTAATTCTTAAATGGTTTACCAACTAGCCCACAAACGAGTTTTACTACAAGCGGTTGTTTCAGGACTTCTTGAAGCGCCCGCGACACGTCTTTCTCACATGAAGGTGTTACTTGCCACGGTTAAGCTCGTGTATTGTTCCAAGAGACTGTCGCCCAGCTTGCTTGTTCGTGCGCAATTGGCACAAGCGCCGATAAATTATTGCTGCACTGGAGCGCTTGACGTAAGCCTTCTGGTACCGAATTTCTATATATTAGGTCAAGGCTCAGTCAAAACTAACGGGAGAACGAAGCGGCATTCGTCATATACTGGACATGTTTTTTTGCGGGAAATGTTTTTTTTACTGCTGCGACAAATGCTGCGTATGGTATGAAAACTCTTGCAGTATATGTTGTGAGAATAAAAACTCTCAATTTGCAATTTTCGGGAAACTGATGTTTGTGCTTGTTCGAGGACAGACTCTTGTAGCATTTGAGTAGAAATATATCTTTATGTGAAAGAAGAAAAATGACTTCACTAGCGCCGCCGCAGTGCGCTTGAGACATCGAGGTGGACTAGGAATGTTCACGACAATTCCTCTGCAGTTGTAAAACCCAGGTTACGAAAATATTGACGACGTTATGTAAGCGATCAGCCAGTTCCGCCTGCTAACCGATTCAACTAGAATTACTTAGTTTTCGCTCGTGTTAGCACATGAAAACACTCACTTAGATGAAGCGAAGCGTGCGCTCCAAATGTACCTTTAATCAAGCACTCATAAAAATTTGTCAGATCCTACGCCTTGCGGGAATCGGTTTCATGCGAAGTAGTCTATGCTGCATTTTTTGGCCATGAACCAAGCGTTACCAGGTGGACCGACGTGTCTTGTAAGTAGTTGTGTGCACATCTGGCACAACCGTGACCAGCAAGAAAGTCAACAGGGTGGGTAGGTAAAAACTTTATTTTTCCTTTAGAAAAGAAAGGGGCAAAGGGATAGAGATAGGGGGAGGTGGCTACACATGGTAGTCCTCCGCAACCTTCTCTGCCCAACCCAGGATGGCCTCCTGGAAGTCGGGTTTCGAGCTGCGCAAGGCAGCCTCCCACTGCTCCTCATTATTTAAAGGAGCACTGACACGAATTTTAAAACTTTTCGGATTGTTGCTCTAAATAAAGATTCTGGTGTCGAGAAACCTAAAAGGAGTATTCTGGTGCAAGGGAATGCATCGTATATATTTCAATTACCGCTACCCTAAAAAGACACGTTCGGTTTCGATATCGAGGGGGCGGCTTCTCGGTGACGTTTTATAGCAGTGTGATGTCACGGGAATACAGAAACTTGCGATGTACTAGCGGCAAATCCGTCATCTGCTCGTGGTGCAGATAAACAACGATGAGTGATTGTCGTCGAGTGACCCTGACAGTGATTTCTACGATTTAGGCTGCATGCAGGACGCAAAATTCGCAAACTCGGGGGAACTGTCTTGACTCGTCGGGATAATGTCCATTGCAGTGGGGCTGGCTTGCAGATTCTCAGCGACGAAAGCTTCAAAATCAAATTAAATTATTTTATACGTGTTCTCCGACTCCGGTCTGTGGACAGCGTTGACACTGCATCCCAAGGAAACGAAAAATGTCCCTTTTGCGATTTCTCAAAATCGTGTCAGTACTCTAATAGTTTTAATCTACCCCTCTCTAATATATAGAGAGGGGTAGATGAGGTGAAGAAGGTGAGGAGAGGGAAAGGTGCGAGTCTGCAGTTGTCGCCACAGTACTTCGCGCCTGCGCGGGGATTTCGCTATTAGCGGCGGAAAGGTTAAACGGCCGAGGCGGTAGTGGCTGCAGATGTCGTGAAATGTTAGAAGGCTATCCCGCGCAGCAAACGGAGCCGTTCTGGAAACGGAGCTTAACTTTTCTAATGCCTGCGCCCGGACCGTACATCCTCGGGCGCTGGCGTGAGCCGTTTCGTTACCGGCAAGGCCCGCGTGCGCGGGAGTCCATATTAGAGCGGTATCCTGCTGCGGCGGATGGGCCGGGAGGAGAGAGAGGGCTGTTTTCGACACCCTACCAGGTCCAAAATTGTAGATGGCAGTTTTAGAGTCACTGATGATAAGTGGATAATTTGAAATGGTGAGGGCTAGAGCAATGGCCGCTTCCTCCGCCAACTCTGAAGAGTAAGCAAGAATGGAGGCAGCAGCAGCTTCCGGCCTTGAGCGTTGAGAAATGAGACGGCAAAAAGAAAGACCGGTACTGTATTCGGCAGCATCGACGTAAAGCACTTCTTTAGAAGTAGAAAATCGCTTTGCAAAAGTTTTTGCACGCTGTCGTCAGAAGTTTCGTGGCCTTGGGCCCAGAATATGTAGCGGTTCTAAGCACGAGTACCGCTGAAGGTGCCATGCCGCCTTCAGAGACTGTCTCTCTGTTGCGCGTCGCATGCATTCACACAGGACATGTTGCAGGTCTTCTGGGACATCTGGAACTTCTGAACCAGAGAGCTGAAGCATTTCCCTCGCCTAATGCTCATATATTTGATGACGTAAAGCTTCACCCACACTTCTAATTGATCATGAGTGCACGTTTTTGCAGTTAAATCTTAACATTAAATAAGCACTGCGAAGATATTTTCCTGCTACGAGAAGAGTTTGCGTTTATTTCTACGAACGTTCTCCTTCTAAAGTGACTGCGGTTCTTACATGTCGTGTGACATGTTCAACAACACTGAGACTTTCCACCTCCGTTTTAATAGTTTCTCGAAGACACTCATTTTGACTTTCTGCTTGCCAATGGACAAATGAAGGGCTAAGATCTTGCAGCCAGCATTGATGCCGGCTATACGGCTTTCTTAATGGGATGTTTTCGGGTATTTCGCTGTTGCACTCGCTGATTTCCTGTAAAAGAAATACATACAGTGATAGAATATTCTTCATATTTTAAAAGAAATGCGTAAATAGATGCGATTTAACCTTCATCAAGCACTAGAAAAGTTGGCCACTGCAAAACATTGTAGTACTGCGCTTTGTAAAACACCTGAAGGTAACTTGTAGACTTCGAAAGAAAGTGAAGTTTGCGCTTTATCGAAAACTTAAATAAGCAATGCGCTTCATCTTCCTGGTGGTCGCTTGAACGTTATCTCAATTGTGAAAAAGTGGTAGAGCGTCGGCCTCCGGTGCGGGAGCCACTGGGTTCACTTCCCAGTGCCACTGGGCACTCGACCTGGCGCTCGGCGGTGTGTGCACTTGTACTGAGAAGGCGACCTCTCCTTTCGATATCTTCTATCTTGTTACAGAGGCAGCTTTACTGAGGGCCCGTAACAATACCACACACTGTTACTAGTTCTGCGAAAGTACTTTTGAATGGCAAATTTACTGTTTGACTGTTTGTTTCGTTTCGCACACCTAACTCACACGTATATCCTGGAAGGTACAAGACACACACACACACACACGCACATATATATATATGCAGGCATGGTGGCGAAAGTGGCCGTAGCCTTGAAAACAGTGAAGTGGATCCTCCGTGTGTAACACTACCAACGGAAGTGTTACTCACGGAGGATCCACTTCACTATATATATATATATATTATATATATATATATATATATATATATATATATATTGTTTTAATGCTACGACTGCAAAAAAAATATCTGTTCATACCGCACCGGTTCATAATCTATCCGATTACGCTAGTCCTCTGGCAGCGGAATTTCTACAAGGCTGCGTCACTACGCTGTCGTAATGATGCATAGGTCTGACTCATAAAAAGGTGTGGTAGGTTGCGGCAATAAAATCAAAATGCGTACCTCCTGTATGGGATCCTGTGTCAACGTAACGTCCTGACCCAGTTCCGGGATTACCAATTCGTCTTCCGCCTTTTTCTTTCATAGCATTGCTTCTCTGCGGACCATCAGATGACTGTTTTTTTCCGAGAAGGGGTGTTGCATGTGCCACTGAGGGACATTCATCTCTTATTGAGGACGACATCAACATAAGCATTGCAACAATAATTAGGAACCCCTTAGTGTAATCCTCCGACATGCCTATCGGGCGAGCTTACATATAAGAATATCGTACTTTCTATTCAGCAGCTTTATATACGCATTCACTGAATGTATAAAAATTGCAATTGTATTTTCATTTTATAGCTTTGACGCCATGGTTTTTTTTATTTGTTAGCATACATTGCTTGAAGGAAACTGCGTGGGATTTTATTTTTTAGGTAATGTAGCTTTCTGATCTGATCGAGTACAGCCAATAGGGTGCTTCCTTATGCCCAGCTTTCTCGGTGTGCTTGAAACCTATAAGAACAATACCCCAGAAAAATCATGGAATCTGTGCTAAACAATGAGCGCTCGTTCATCAGGTTTTGGTTTTATCTCGACGATGTATTATGAAGTAACGTCAACAACTGAACTGCGATCTTTAAAACTATTCCGAATATTCAGAAATGAACTGCATTGTTCGTTATAATGCACCTGTGTCAGCGTTGGAGTTGTATCTACGTATCACTCCTGGTACTGTGTTTTACAGCGAAAGCTGTTATGAGATCATTTCACCGGCCGTTTTTGGCGCCGTAGTTGTCCGCCGCCGCCGCCGCCGCCGGTGTCCGTAACCAGTATCGCTCGAAATAAGAAAAAAAAACGAAATAAGAAAAAATTCCAGGATGGAACGAGGTTCGAACCTGGGCCCTCTGCGTGTGAGCCCAGTATTCAACCTCTGAGCCATGCCGGTGGTTGAAACTGCTTTGCAAAAAGGTCCTATACAGGCTTCGTGTCGGGAACGAACCACATTAGCATATGCAATATAGCGTGGTAGAAGAGTAAAATAAGCACCAAGCGTCGCACAACGCGAATTCTATAACCAGGCGTCACACAATGCGAATTGCGCAACGAGTAGGTTGTTGATTGCTTCCAACCCATTACAAAGGTCTCTGCCATAATTCTTCGTCGTCATCAGGCACAGCATCAACAAAGTGCGCATAATGCCTTGCATGCGTTTAGCAGATAGCACGGCTCTCCGTAGAATGACGAAAAATGGCACAGTGCCTGCTGCCCTACTTCTCAAAAATTACAATGATTTATAGCGTAGTGGGTTCCTCTCAAGTGCACTTGTATTGGTTGCCAAGGAAGCCCATAAGCGCATGATCCATTTCCTCGGGGTCTCAGTAAAGTTCTTCGCACCCCTCCCCCGTCTCTCTCCCACGTCAGCGTATGTTATACAGCATGGACGGCAGAGGGAAATAGCGACCGGGCGTCACCCAGTGCAAATTACATAACTGGTGGGCAGTTTAAAGCTTCCAACCCATTACAAGGGCTGAGCCGTAATTCTTCATCGTCATCAGTCGTCGCGTCAACAAAAGTGCACATAATCCCTTACAGACGTGTAGCTGGTGCCTCGCTTCTCCGCAGAATGACGAATAATGGCTTAGTAGGCGCTTCCCAACTTCACGAAAATTTGATTTATGGCGTAGTGGGTACCTTTCTAGTGTACTTGTATTGTAGCCCCAAGAGAGCTTACAACGGACTCTTGAAACGCCGCTCTTCCAGCTTTCGCTGTGACTGTGCTGCGGTTTCAGCGCAGGCCTGGCGTTTTTTTGGTGCCGTAGTTGTCCGCCGCCGCCGCCGCCGCCGGTGTCCGTAACCACTATCGCACGAAATAAGAAAGAAAAGGAAATAAGAAAAAATTTTCAGGATGGAACGAGGTTCGAACCTGGGCCCTCTGCGTGGGAGCCCAGTGTTCTACCTCGGGCTCGAGGTAGAACATGCAAAAAAAAAGCAGAAGAGCTTTAATGCAAGAGTGTCAAGAATAACGAAAAATAGGTACGGCTGCATAAGGTAGCGTCAGCTACTCTTATTTACCCATTCAAGTTCTCCTCGGTCGACGACGTGTTTTATTTCGAGGATCCCATTTGACAGCGTCTTGTCTTACAAGACGTTTTGGTGCAGTTGCACCGGGAAGTCCCAATACTGTAGCGGAAGAAGAACGAGTGTTTTCTTTTCTAGGGGGCAAAAATGTAAATACTGCGAAGAAGAGGAAAATGACGAAGTAGGTAGCCTTCTGCATTGTTAGCAAACTGAAATGTGCATACTTGGCGTTCAGAGTAGATACGTTTATGCCAACGCGTCCACAGTAGACATAAAAAGTTCGAGATTTTATTTTTCATTCTCTTTTTTGTATTTTTGTGCGGTCTTACAGCCATGAAAATTATTATTATTCCGTTTTATACTGTACAATGCCTGCTAACATGATAGGCTACAAAACCAACGGCATTTTATAGTTATTACAACCATAGGTATATAGTAATAGTATGCAGTGACAGTGACTACTCAGCGACAGTCGCATGCACTCTCCGCAGCTTATATTGTGCGCTGTATAACAGCCCCTGAATGCTCTCAGTAACACTATTATATCTTTCAAGAGAATTCAACGGCGCAGTAAAAAATGACCTTCGGAAGAACTGCACCTTGCTTAACTCTCATGAAAAATGTGCTTGCGTAGATGATGCAGAGTGCCCACAATTTCTGCCTTTGTGAACGACGCACTTTGCGGCTGGATGTAGCATTTCAAATAAAGCAATCGCAAGGGCAGATAAACGATAACTGCCTTCAACTTTAGGCCTCAACTCCTGCCATGCTAACCTAACTATAGCCGGATGGCACATGTTGGCGTGATGCCCGAAATTGAAGGCAAGCCAGCAACTGCAAACAGACAGAAATACGATCATCGCTTTGGCAGGCTTTATATAAGTCCGGCATAATCAGTATCTTAAATATCTTTGAAGGCACCGAGTTTCAACGATGCACAAGATGAAACGAAAGGAAAAATGTTATCGTTACTCAGCGTCAGAGTGCGCAATATGAGATAATGTTAGCTTGACCTCTTATTGCCCGTCCCGTTTAGTCCATTGCTGCCACGCCCTGACTAGCGAGGATTGTGATCGAGTTTCCCCATGGCCACACAATGTGGTGATGAACACTTCCAAGGTCAAATATTGCAGTTATGCAAAAAATAGCGACACAACACTTAGGAAGGGTTGAAGCCGTATTCCTCAATGATTCCAAGCGCTAATGTAGATTATGTTGGTTTATATCCCACCGCCGGCTAGTTATCCTTACGTTCGCTTTTATGTAAGTGTACTTTACTATTATCACATTTCAATTCAAAAGAAGAGATGAATTTCCCTGAGAATTCTGCAGTTTCTTTATACGCGAGCTTCATACACTGCGACGTTAGTTTTCCTGATAATATATTATAGTATTAAATATTTCTCACACAATATTGATAAGAGTCTTCTTTTTATCAGATATCACGGAATGCCAAACAATACGACCGTTGGTTTTTCAATAGACTGAACGTTTGTGCCGTGGAAGGAGTGGTCCTCTGATATCAAGATCACAACGATGAATAAAGTTCTGACTGGTCCAACGCACTGTGGGAATCAATTTCATGCGGAGCAGTAAGTGAGCGCCCCATGCTGCCTTGTTTATAAATTTTTTTGCTTTGAGCCAAGTGTGAGATGGCCTGACGTGTTTGTATAAATTGCGTAGTTGTATCCAGATTGCAGGCTTACCAGGTATGTGGATAGCACTGGCGCCTAAAGAGTAACTTATGGTCCAACTTAACGCCAGCACTCATGTTAGAGCACAGACGACAGTTTTGTCGAAACGAAGTGCATGCTACGTTGAGATGGTATCCATGTCATGACTGACGATCGTTGGTGTATTCCTCCTGAGTCTAGCAACAGTTGGGTTTAGCTAGCTCAGTCATAGGAGTACATATCTTATGGTTGTTATGCCGTTATAAAAAAAAGGATAGACAATACTACAACCATAATCGCCGTTGCCACGACATGACTTCTGTTTAGGGTCTTTTAGAGCGCAGTTCTTAGGTGCCCGCTCTTGCGGTGAGCGGCGTCGCCTTCGCCGTCGTCGTCGATAGACTTGAAAAATAAAATGAGAAAACAATACCCAGGATCGAATGGGATGTCAACCCGGACCCTCTGCTTGGCAGTCGAGCATTCTGCCACACAGTCAAGCTGATGCTTGAACTATACAGACGTCAGACACTATACAAAAACCCTACACAGACGTCATTTCCGGCAAGGAATCGCGTTAACCTAGTCATATAACGTGACAGAAGATAATACCAACTGATGAAGTTTAACTTCACAAAATAGCGATATGATTATGAAAGACGCCGTTGTGGAGGGCTCCGGAAATTTTGACCACCTCAACACATTTTGTAATTTTTTTGGACCGCTCTCAGAGTGTGTAATGCGCACCTGTAAGAATGGGTGACAGCCAAAGTCCGCAATATTTTAAAATTTTGTGTTGACTGCCCGGATGCCTCATTGACGGAGCCCGGATGATCTCGTTGAGAAGCCCGCGTGTCTCATTTGAAATACCCCAATAAGGGTACTCGCATTTCGCTCAATATCACTTGAAGACCACCGAGAACTGTATTGGACAGAGTACATATATGTGCGAATTCCTAATAAATATTATTGGAAATTCAGTTCTCGTCACTGTCGTCTTGTCTCCTTGTCTCGTACTTGTCTCTTTTTTTTTTAGCGCTGCAGTAAGTTGAGAAGATATACAAATACGCCCAACTTGCAACTTTAACTACAGCTGCAATACGATCTGTTGAGCAGCATGAACGTCATATTGTGACGAAGAGGCCCAAACAATACCTGTAATGGCGAAGCAGCAGACTTTTGGCGTGAGTGGTCGACCTTTGTCACTGGGCCCATTTAACATATTTGCCGCTTCTCTGTGTGCATTCGGTGCGATCGCTGTTTTGCCGGTATCACTGACACTATTTGCGAGTCGCCTGCGAAGGGCGCTAGCACTCAGCATAGACACCTGCCCGTGTGAAAACGGAACTACGGTATATTCCATCCTCGCGAAATTTCATCATTACAGAAAAATTGAAAAAAATATGGGAAAAATGCAAAACACTCACCTATAACCCAAGGACTCCTGGATTACTGCGAATACGAGGTTTGCCGGGCTTTCCGCCGCAACACCATCGGAGTTATGTTCGTGAAAGCAAGCATCTTTTGTTATTAAATCTTAGCGCGCAGAAATCAAGAATATATTTACAAAACAGCTGGAAAAGTTCGCAAGTACATCATTGTAAACATTTTAGTACCAAATATAAGCAAATACAAACATAGGTTAGGAACCAATGAATAAAACAAGGCTGGGCGAATTAAAATTTCACGTCTTAGCGCACAGCCGCATAATAATTTCTGAGGTTCGCCTCATAGAACGCGCTGTCAACCTTTCGCGCGACACAGTACACGTGTCGAATGCTGTCTGAAGGGCAAGCCTTTTGTTGTCGTAAGCTGGAGAACCGCACAGGATATGTCTTAGAGTTTCCCTTATACGGCACAAGTGTTGAAGTTGGCGCTGTTTGTAGTTCCGATTAGTAATCAGTAGGCATTCGTAAAGGCAACTCGTGCAGGGTGGTGACATAGCAACGGTTCTTCCCGTGAAGCAAAACAAAAGAATATCTGGCTCTATTGCATATATGTGTTTGTTTATGAATTATGCCGTTTTCACTTTTCCTTGAACTGTTTAGGTGTGATGAACGCGTTACAAGGATAGCGGTATTTTCTAGAGCACTCCTTTTGTGTTTCTATTTCATGGGCGACATCAGGCTTTCTCGTCTGTGCTGCAGAATGAATCAGTGACAAGGGAATGTTCATGAAAGGAAAGAGAGATGAAAGGCTGATATGTGTGCCGGTCTAGGAGAAAACCGGTGTGCTACACTGCAGAAGTGTATTAGAGCTGACTGTAATAACATGTCTGCCCTCCGATACTCGATGTCACCGTACGATGCGCTTAAATGCAAGCAGTCCTGTTGGGAAGAAATTTTTTTGTCAGGGAATTTAGCAGGCAAGAAAAACAAATACCCTCCCTATATTTCTATTGTCACGTGGTCGTCACGTCGACGAAGGCAGCAGTCAGCACGTCAGAGATGAAACTTTATAGATGAAAGTGATAATAAGAAACGCACGTGGCACTATCATTCAATGAAATACAAACCAATAAAGCAAAACATTTATTGTCAGCGTGTTTATAACAAACATTATGGTGCGGCACCAAGCCAGAGAAGAGTCGGGGTAGTCATCATCACATTATTCTGCTGACTCTTTCCAGCCGCCGTTTTCTCTTCTCCGGGTCTTCCGCTATGGCATAGAAGAATAGCACTTTTGAAACATGTTTGCCAAAGCGAACCCGATTTAGCGATATTTTTCTCGTAATAAATTAGTAATGAACCGGTGATTTCCTTCTAAAAGAGACAGGCTTGTCTTCAAGCATGCGCTTTAACGCTATCGTGGTAGCCACGACACAAATGTTATCTTGATGGACCTGCACGCCGCAACCACGCACAGAACAGCGAATCAAACAGATTGGGGGGGGGGGGGGGGGCGTGCGCTTACGTTGGCCCTATGGGAAGCGATGATTCATTGTCTCGGTAAATGCTCTCACAAGAACACTAGGGTGATTGCCTTCGTTTTGTCATGGTTCATGCGACAGATGGAACTAATCGTCTGCTCGTAATGTTGTTGCTGGGCCTTCACGCGCTGTCATTACATTCTTTCTCCTGTCATTGCATATCGGCAGCCTGTGATAGCTCAACGTGACCTCAGTCTACTTGGCCTCCATCGCCTCATGTCCAGATGAGGCTTCATGTCCAGATGAACGTGTGAGAATCCATATCCGTGCCGTCTTAACCAACTTTCTACGCGTATAGAAGCATGAACTAGCGACCAAGACAATGCCGTGGTGGCTTTTGGGTGATACTTCGTTACCATTTTGGATTTCGATGGACCGAAATATTTCTTTCGATTCTACCAACTTCCCGATTTGATCAAGACAATTCGAGCGCGGTCATGACTTTCGTTTGAAGTATATACAAACCCCTCACCATATTATTTAGCAGCTTTTGGTGATATAAAATTGCCCCTAGCCGGACATACCCTACGGCCATATATATATATGATATATAATATAATATATATATCGCTGGAAACGACTTTCTTGGACGCCGGTAAATAAGGTAAATAATCTCAGTTAAAAAAGAAGACAAACGGCGAAATTACAAAAGGCTTCATGTACCTTTCTGCGGTGAGACCGGGCTTCGTCATAGTAACCGATTTTCCCGCGCGTGTTATCATACGCCCTACGTCTCGGCTGGGACGCACCGCCGGACATAAGAACCCATTTCGTTCTTTGACGCGTGTCTTCTTTTTACTGATATATATATATATATATATATATATATATATATATATATATATATATATATATATATATATATATATATATATGAGACCATTCAGGAAATCCTAAATAATAAAAGAAGGTGTCGCTGGAAAGTCCAGAAGTGCACTGGATGATATTTTAAGAAGCAGCGCACAAAAGGACACAATCACGCACACATAAAATGACGCAAACACAAGCGCTGTATCAAATATCATAACCCACCAACTAGCCCATCAGTACATATCAGGTAAATGAATTGGACATTTCGTCGACGCACCGACCTTCGTCTGAATGTTACGTAAATATGTTAGAAATATATTATGTTGACATTACCAGCTTTATAGTTGTCGAAGTGTGGTACAATAATTATTGACACGAAAAGCCTATTTGATGCAGACTGTATGATGTAAACAAGTACACCTATAGGCTGGGAAGAACGTATGATTCGATTTTCGTCGATGCAGCCTGAAACGGGTTTTAATAGGATGCAGATGCACTGAACATTTAAACACTATATAAACAATTCCAAAATAAGAACCAGATAAGACAAACAATTCACTCACGGCTTCGTGAACGTCTACCTGAGTGTGTCTGCCCACTCGGTGGCCTTAAAGTTTGGTTCTGCAAAAGAAGAACATGTAATTATGCTCCATGCATTTGCAGCACTTAAGCGACATGGAAAAAAAAAAGACATGCAGTCACGGAATCAAACGGGACAGTAAGAACGCTCGTGCCAGCGTTCTTTTTTTCGTGTCTGTCTTTTTTAATGACGATTAGTCTTTCTTGGAATATTTGAACGCAGAAATTTTGGTCAGTCTTGTCTATCACATAATTCAGCCTCCCGGCCAAAATTAAGCACTTGCTGAATGCCCAGTCATCTTGAACTGGTAGCTGCGTTCATACTTGTGAATACTATCGGTCAAAAAGCAGATAATACGCATATCTGAGGCGCAACATCAATACGTAAGTATTAGATGGTGTGTTCCTTGAATATAAAATACATAGATACGTAATTATAAAGACCTTAGTGTTTCTTAGGCGGCGCTGAAAATGCGACGCGGTCAATGCGAGCCAGATGCGGCTGATTCAACAAAGAGGATGCGCTTTCTGAGGCAAGGCAAGGTAAAGCATGAATGGCCGCTTGATGAAATACAACGCACTCCACAAGACATGCGCAGGCAACGCAGGGAAAAGACCGACGACGGAATTGCAGCGGACAAGAGCCGGCGTGCCGACGCCCGTCGTCTCAAGCGTGACCAGGTAACGTCCATGCGGATGAGCCGCGGATGAGACCAGGACTCATGCAGTACGGCCGGCAGAAGACTATCGTGTTTCGACAACATTTGCTGGGAAGAATGCATGATTCTATTTTCGTCGATGCAGCTGGAAACGGGTTTTAATAGGATGCAGATCCACTAACACTTAAACACTATATAAACAATTCCAAAATAAGAACAAGATAAGATAAACAATTCACTCACGGCTTCGTGAACGTCCACCTGAGTGTGTCTGCCCATTCGGTGCCTTATATTTATGTCCTGCAAGAGAAGAACCTGTATTTATGCTTCATGCATTTGCAGCGCTCAAGCGACATAGAAAAAAAAAAACATTACACCGTCTCCCGCTAAAGGGGAACATGAGGCGATGCGAAGCCGGAGCACTTGCACGATCGCGTTCCGTTGGCGTTCGGTGGACAGGCTACCGACCTCGGGCATGCTACCGACCTCGCGTAGTGGAACGCGAAGAGGAATACTACGCGCGTCGTGCCTTCCCTCTAACCTGGCTTTTAATTCTCACAGGGCGAACGGGGAACGCGGTCAACAGGTGCGCGAGAGAGGGGCAGCGTAGGAGAGGAGAGAGAGGGGGAAGGAGGGGGCGCGCATGCGTTAGCGCTCATCGCGGCGTTGCGCAGGAGAGAATTTCGGCATGTCGAGCCCGCATTTCAGAGGAGACAACCGAAGCAAGCGCTGCACAACTCGCGCAGCGCTCTACCCGCTTTATATTAACACATGAAGGAGAGGAGACTAGAGGAGGAGAGTAGCGCATGCGCCTGCGCCGTGAGGGCAGAGGCGAGAACGCAGGAGAAGCGCAAGCAGGTGCTGGGGGAGAAGTGGAGAGAGTCACGCGCAGCTCTTGGAAATATGGAAGGAGGACAGTTGCGCGTGCGTAGTGTGCCCAGGCCGACGCCGCGGGACATACTGGCGAGCAAGCTATGCTTCGCATCTAAAAAAAAGACATGTACTCACGGAATCAAACGGTACAGTAAGAACGCTCGTGCCAGTGTTCTTTGTTTCGTGTGTGTGTCATTAAAGACGATAGTCTTTCTTGGGATACTTGAACGCAGAAATTTTGTCTGTCTGTCTGTCTGTCTGTCTGTCTGTCTGTCTGTCTGTCTGTCTGTCTGTCTGTCACACTATTCAGCCACCCGGCGAAAATTAAAACACTTGCTGAACGCCGAGCCATCTTGAACTGGTAGCTGCGTTCCTACTTGTGAACATTGTCGATCAAAAAGCAAATATTACGCATATCTGAGGCGCAACATCAATACGTAAGTATTAGATGGTGTGTTCCTTTACCATAAATACATAGATACGTAATTATAAAGACCCTAGTGTTTCTTAGGCGGCGCTGAAAATACGACGCTGTCAATGCGAGCCAGATTCGGCCAATTCAACAAAGAGGAGGCGATGTCTGAGGCAAGGCATGGTAAAGCATGAATGACCGCTTGATGAAATACAACGCACTCCACAAGACATGCGCAGGCAACACAGGGAAAAGACCGACGACGGAATTGCAGCGGAGAAGAGCCGGCGTGCCGACGCCCGTCGTCTCAGGCGTGACCAGGAAACGTCCGTGCTGATGAGCCGCGGATGAGACCACGGACTCATGCAGTACGGCCGGCAGAAGACTATTTTGTTTTGACGACATTTGCTGGGAAGAACGCGTGATTCGATTTTCGTCGATGCAGCTTGAAACGGGTTTTAATAAGATGCAGATCCACTAACACCTAAACACTATAGAAACAATTCCAAAATAAGAACAAGATAAGATAAACAGTTCACTCACGGCTTCGTGAACGTCCACCTGAGTGTGTCTGCCCATTCGGTGCCTTATAATTATCTCCTGCAAGAGAAGAACCTGTATTTATGCTCCATGCATTTGCAGCGCTTAAGCAACATGGAAAAAAAATGCCCCTACCTCCCCGAAGGGAATCGTGAGGAAATGCGAATGCATTTCTTGCGCCGAGAGTACACGGCGTAGTAATTTTGATGGCGTAAAGCTGGACATATCGACGCGTTCAAGTGTCTCCCTTTTGGGCGCCTCTTTCAACGAACGCTTCCTATGTGAGTTCGTAATCACCTCAGGGATGTTGCCACCGCCTTCAATGCAGCACAAACGCGTTTAGAACGCGCTGTTTTCAGGCTGTGCCAAGGCAGCACAAACGCTACATTCGCGTTTCAAACGCACTGCATTGAGGCGGTGGCGCAGGGAGGAGAGAGAGCGAATGGCGAGAGAAGGAGCGCCGAAGCACTGCCCCTACCCTCTCTTACACTCTCTCCACACACGCGGGAGCTCCGCCGAGCTCGCACGATGCGAGCGCCCTCTCACGCCAGAGCGCGCTCCTCCTATCCACTCACTCTCCGCTACTCCGCCCGCACCACCTGCTCCGTTTGCTAGAGGCGAGGATAAGCGCGCGCGCCCGCAGCTGTTGCTATGGGAGAGGGAGTGAGAGTGGAGAGGCGCGCGGACAACGCCGGATGCCTTACATAGCCCGACTATGAAATGCATTCGCATTTAAAACATTACACCATCTCCCGCTAAAGGGGATCATGAGGCGATGCGAAGCCAGAGCACTTGCAAAATCGCGTTCCGTTGGCGTTCGGTTAACAAGATACTGACCTCGGGCATGCTACCGACCTCGCGTAGTGGAACGCGAAGAGGAACACTACGCGCGTCGTGCCTTCCCTCTAGCCTGGCCGTTAATTCTCACAGGGCGAGCGGGGAACGCGGTCGACAGGTGCGCGAGAGGGGGCAGCGTAGGAGAGGAGAGAAAGGGGGAGGGGACGCGCATGCGCTAGCGCTTATCGCGGCGTTGCGTAGGAGAGAATTTCGGCATGTCGAGCCCGCATTTCAGAGGAGTCAACCGAAGCAAGCGCTGCACAACGCGCGCAGCGCTCTACCCGCTTTATATTAACACATGAAGGAGAGGAGACTAGAGGAGGAGAGTAGCGCATGCGCCTGCGCCGTGAGGGCAGAGGCTAGAACGCAGGAGAAGCGCAAGCAGGGGCTGAGAGAGAAGTGGAGAGAGTAACGTGCAGCTCTTGGAAAGAGGGAAGGAGGGCAGTTGCGCATGCGTAGTGTGAGTGCGGACGCCCAGGCCGACACCGCGGGACATACCGGCGAGCAAGATATGCTTCGCATCTAAAAAAAAGACGTGTACTCACGGAATCAAACGGTACAGTAAGAACGCTCGTGCCAGTGTTCTTTCTTTCGTGTGTGTCTCTTTAAAGACGATAGTCTTTCTTGGGATACTTGAACGCAGAAATTTGGTCTGTCTGTCTGTCTGTCTGTCTGTCTCTCTCTCACACTATTCAGCCACCCGGCCAAAATTAAAGCACTTCCTGAACGCCAAGCCACCTTGAACTGGTAGCTGCGTTCATACTTGTGAACACTGTCGATCAAAAAGCAAATATTACGCATACCTGAGGCGCAACATCAATACGTAAGTATTAGATGGTGTGTACCTTTACTATAAAATACATAGATACGTACTTATAAAGATCTTAGTGTTTCTTAGGTGGCGCTGAAAATTCGACGCTATCAATGCCAGCGAGATGCGGCCGATGCAACATAGAGGAGGCGCGGAGTGAGGCAAGGCAAGGCAAAGCATAAATGGCCGCTTGATGAAATACAACCCACTCTACAAGACATGCGCAGGCAACACAGGGAAAATACCGACGACCGAACTGTAGCGGAAAGGCGCCGGCGTGCCTACGCCCGTCGTCTCAAGCGTGCCCAGGAAACATTAGAGCGAATGAGCCGCGGATGAGACCAGGACTCATGCAGTACGGCCGGCAGAAGACTATCATCTTTCGACGACATTTGCAGCGAAACACGCAGATACGCGGCCCGCTCTCCACTCCTCTTCTTCCCTCTCCACTCCTACAGCCCCTCTTCACTCCCCCTCCTCGTTTAGATGAAAGGCTCGCGTTAGGTCGTACACACGCTCAGTCACTGGGCCGTCTGCGCCCTTGTCAGGAGTGGCAACGTCGACGTCGGTGCCAGTTCGGTAATACCTTAATGGCTGCCGAGACCGCGCAGCAGCGCAAGGCTCGACGCGCCGAAGCCCAACGTAAACGTCGGCAAGCGGACCCCGAGCTCCGGGCTAGGGAAGCCCATTGCAAACGGCAACGTCGGCGGGAAACTGCTACGGATGAAACGCGGGCTCGACAAGCTGAAACGCGGCTTCGGATTGTCTTATGGTCCCCTTTAGCGGGAGATGGTGTAATTTTAGATGTGAAGCATCTTAAGGCGGAGTTCAATCCGGTGGTGGTGGTGGTATGCGGCGTGACCACCCTTACTGCGCATTCGCAAACCTTCTCCGCTTCCCCTCTCCACTCCCTCTCTCCCCTTTCCCTCTCCACATCACCTCTCGCCTTCCCTTTCCCCCTACCCTTTCCCCTCTCATTTCCCTTCTCCACCCCCTATCCACTCCTCCTCTCCCCTCCCATCTCCCTCTCCCATCCCCTTTCCCCTCCCCTCTCCATTCCACCTCTCCACTTCCCCTCTCCCCTTTCCCCCTCACCACTCCACCTCTGAAACGCGGGCTCTACATGCCGAAACACTGCTTCGCATCGCCTCATGGTCCCCTTTAGCGGAGATGGTGTGATTTTTCTACTGTCTTTTCGTAATTCCTTGCATGGCGAACAGTCATGAAATCATACCTAGTAGTCCCCAAACAGTTTGACTTCGCTCGCCCCAGCGACCGTGTTTTCTAAAATAGCGAGCTGCTAGCAGTTTCTACGCATGACATTTTAATTTGTTGTGATCGCATTCATTGGTTTGCCTTTGCGTTTAAACTGACGTTTTTATTGCTTATAAATATACATAATATTAATGGTTTCTGACTGCTTTTAAAGGGCGGCGCCGTGCCCAGCTGTTCACACCCAATGAATAAATTTGGTCTGGGTTTTGAAGATAACCAACTCCAGCGATTCCAGCTGCTCTGGGCTTAAGCTAATAACAACATTTTCCAACATTGGAGGTAAAATTTCAGCAGCATCGTGGTCAGTCCTAACTAATTTTTAAGTCGCCTTTCTTTCAAGCCTGTCGGTTTCGCTCATTTGACGTTTACTGGACAGCCACCCCCTTGAAAGAGCTACCTTGTTACTGGTCTCTCAAATTGCGGGCTTTTTGCGTTGATGGAGCTGCGCATAAGGGGTGTGTTTATGTTAGATACAGTATTCTTCCCCGAAATACAGTATTCTCAGATACAGTATTCTTCCCCGAAACGTCTTTGCTGTGTGTTTTAATTTTCATTTTGGTCGGCGCAGAGCCTCGAGGTTTTTACCTTCATCAAGTATTCTCCTTCGTTGGCAACCTATTATCAGTTGCTTTTACCCAGAGGGAGTAGTTTTTTAGGTGGATTATTAACTTGACAGCCCGTACCTTCCGAACTTTTATGGAGATCACGTGAAAATTGGCGTAGTGTCAGGTGCTACATTGAGGAAAAAGAAGGTTTTTTTTTTCGTGTTAAACTGCCGTGCGTGTATACGTTATCGTCTGCCCACCAAGAATCGTCCGAGATTTAATATACATAGTAGAAGGATCAGGAAGAAAAGCAGGAACGGTAGGAAAGGGAATTTTTTATAAGCCACTAACACCCCGCGTTGTTGAGGGCCGTCTACACGGCAACCCTATCGTAATCATGGCGTATTTTTTTAAAACGCACCCAGTCGTTGGCGTAAAGATATGCAGAATAAAAAAGGGATAGACACATTGTTATTATGTCAAATGAAGTACATCTGACAGCTGGACCTTTTGGTAACAACTATAATGGCGGTAAATCGGGCTAGTTGGTTGCTCATGATTGTAAAATAAGAGCGCAAAAGACGGCGGACGAACACACAGAGACACAGCGCTCGTTCCTCTTTGTGTGTTCGTCCGTCGTCTTCCGCGCTGTTATTTTACGTACAAGTATAAGCATCCTCATACTGTTATCGCAGTGAAAAAGAAAGTACATCTGCCTGAGAAACTAAAACGGATGCAATAGAAGTACCAGTATGGGGCAATAGTAGTTTTTTATTCAAATAGCAACAAAACCAAATAAAAACTCTGTACTGAGAAAGTTACTCTGCATTTACAAAAAACTTTTAACTCTATCGATTGTTTGCTGCGTTTGTCGTTTGCCTTAACTTCTATCTTTGTACCCAGGCCCCTCTGTAATGCCTACGGCCTTGAAGGCATAGACAAATAAAAATGAAATAAGTTTTTGGTGGCATAGTTTACAGCTGGCACGTAGCCAGGACTTTTTTCTGGGTGGGGGGGGGGGGGGTCAAGTCTTAATTGTTCGACAGAAAGTCTTTCAATGGCAAAAAGAAAAAAGGTTGCCCGGGAATATAAAAGGCGCTTAATTATTAGAAGAAAATGAGCACAAAGTAGAATGCAGCACAAGAGGCGAGTTAATCCGCGATGGAAAGCAAGTTTTTAACGATGCAGTAAAGCTAGTGCGTGTGCAGCAGAAACAATGCTTTCCAACCAAATATTCTCGACCATGAATGGTCATACAGAGTCAGTGATGAAAAAAGGAGCGACAAAAAAAAAGCGGCGGGGTGCAAGGAAACCTGGCGCCCACTTACAGATGTGCGGCAAAAAAAAAATAAGAATGGCGGATGCTATCCCTACCGAACTTCTCACACTCTATCTCAACAATAGACCTGCAAGAAGAACGTGAGCCATATTATGGCAGCAATCCTTAAAGAACAGACACGTTCGGGAAAATAATTTTATTCGTCAACAAAGAACGAAAACACGGATGCTTTCATGACACAAAAGATGCAGAACGCTAACATTCATTTTAGCCAGCAATTTTAATGAATGGCATTGTGAATGAGACAGAAATGTTTTAATGAAAAGCTGTAGTAGTTTGTCTGGCTATTCGCTGACATGCTAATCCAGGTGCTGGGTGATGATTATGATATATACACTGATAACCACACACACATACATAGACTACACTGTTTACAAAGTTTCGGTCAGCCTTGTGGCCTGCAAGAAAGTCAGCAGCGCTTGCGTGGCGCGTAACGCACAGGTGCTGCTTTGCCATGGGCCCAGAATGTGCCGCAGTTCTATACATGAGTTCCGTTGAAGGTGCAAGCCCGCCTTCAGAGATCGCCTTTCTCATACGTATCGCCTGCATTCACACAGAACGTGTTTCAAGTGTTCTGTGACGTTACAGTGAACGCACAATGATGAGTCTGACAGCTTGTCTTTGCTCTTGAAATAATTAATGTAGGCGCCGTTTAATCTGATGCGGTGCAAGTATCTTTCCTCTTTTCTGTTGAGGTCTCGCGGCATATGGAAGACACAAGATGGATAAATTTTGTAAAGAGGCCCATACTGGTGACTAGCATCTGTCCAGAGGGATCGCTGGAAGCGCCAAGCGTGTGCCGATACGAGTGTCGCCGCATCGTTTTTCGAGAAAGGTATTTCAACCATTTCTCTCGACGCGTCATGTCCAGCTTTGGCAGCGCCATCTGCCTGGGCGTTGCCTTGTATTCCGCAGTGGGCAGGTATCCACTGTAGAAGAGTTGGGTGATTCAGTTCGCAGGCTTTCTTGCATATGCGTTTGATGTCCATTGCGTGCTGTTCCTGCGTGCTTGGGGACTTCAGAAACTGCAGCGCCTATATTGAGTCGGTGAAGATGACCCAAGACTCGGCTGTCTGGTCTACGAGGTAATTAAAAGCAGCCCGTAGTGCAGCCAGTTCGGTGGCTGTAGATGAAGTACGGTGACTGAGAGTGGCAGAAATGGTGACATTGGCAGACGGAATCCAGACCCCAATGGCAGATGTCGTAGGCGTTAAAGAGCCGTCAGTCTAAATATGACGGTAAGTCTTGTAGCTGCTTTCCATCTGCTGTAGAGTGAAATATGTTAGTGCTGGTCCTGGTGTGCTCCTCTTGTTATTGAACCCAGGCACGAAAGTCACAATTGACCATGAAGGAACTTTCCACGATGGCTCCACAGGCATCGATGCGCTTTGATAATGCAGCGGGAGTAACTTCCATACCACAGGACCGCTGTCTGAAGCAAGCGGATGACCTGGCAGTCTGGTGGCATAGCGCAAGTGGACGCGAAAACAGTAATGCTGCAGGAGCACTGGAGCTGATAGGCGTCTGCTTTTGGCGAGGGTTCCGATAGTTGATGTATCTTTTGGTAGGCCAAGGCACACCCGAATGGTTTCACCATATAGTAAATGCCAGTGCAAAAGAAAAAAAGTCACAGTTTTGCCGCAAGGGCGAAGCAATGAATGTACAGCAAGAAAAGCGGCCCGTGATGGACGCACTGCTATGCTGCAGAAACACCTGCCCCCCGGCAGCAACTAACGCGCGAGCAGACAGTGGAAGGGCAAGGTTCTCCCTGCTCAAATATTAAAAGAAGCGAGCAAGCTGGCCGACGACCTTTAAATGTGTCGGTTGCGCTCCTCGCGCATCTCGCTGGTAATGAAGAAACGCTTATAAGCGCCTCCGTCTTTGAGTACGGCGGTAAAGGGTATGTATATAACGCTCGCCGTTAGCTACCTGCAGGATCTGCGTTTGGTGGTGTAGTGGTTAGCGGCACGCGCTACGGACCGAGAAGTCGCTGGTTCGATTCCGCGCCTCGGAAGCATTTATCTGAATGATTTTTCTTTAGGACTTTTATATATATACACATACTTATACATATACGGTGCATGATGGCGGCGACGGAAAAAACCAGCCGAGACTGTCCATATAATTGCTATCGCAATAAAAAAAGGCGGCAGATCCCACGCATTGTGGGAGTCGATGTAATGCGAAGCAGCCAGCAAAGAGCTGCATACATCGTCTTGTATGTCATTGAGGAAAATGCGTGTCATGGTTTTCATGTTAACTCCTATTATTTATGCTCGTCACACAGTAACGTCCCGCAATACCAACTTCGGGGATCAAGCTAGCAAAACGGCCGCCAGCGCACCATGAGCGTGGCCCGTAAGTCATGCTGTACATGACATGCGTGTCATAATTTTCATGTTAACTCGTGTTATTTATGTTCATTACACAGTCACGTCGCAAAGATACCAATTTTGGTGTATATCAAGCTATAGCGAAACGGCCGCCAGCGCGCTATGAGCCTGGCACGTAAGTCATGCTGTACATGACATGCGTGTCATGATTTTCATGTTAACTCGTGTTATTTATGTTCTTTAGACAGTCACGTCGCAAGATACCAATTTTGGTGTATGTAAAGCTAGCGAAACGGCCGCGAGCGCGCCATGAGCGTGGCACGTAAGTCATGCTGTACATGACATGCGTGTCATGATTTTCATGTTAACTCGTGTTTTTATGTTCGTCACACAGGCACGTCGCGCAATACTAATTCCGGGGTAGATCAAGCTAGCGAAACGGCCGCCAGCGCGCCATGAGCTTGGCATGTAAATCATGCTGTACATGACATGCGTGTCATGATTTTCATGTTATGACTTGTCATTTATGTTCGTCATACAGTCATGTTACGCCATACCAATTTTGGTGTAAATCCTATTAACGAAACGGCCAGGAGAGCACAAAGTAGTAGGCGGCTAGATAGATAGATAGATAGATAGATAGATAGATAGATAGATAGATAGATAGATAGATAGATAGATAGATAGATAGATAGATAGATAGATAGATAGATAGATAGATAGATAGATAGATAGATAGATAGATAGATAGATAGATAGATAGATAGATAGATACGCTCAAAGTTGCTGAAGTTCGCTAAGAAATGCTTCACATTTAAAACTAACTTGTAGCCTGGTCGAAGAGAGCGGCTTACGATGCAATTTTCGTGCGTGGCGTTTTCTCCATAAACAGAGCTATAACTTTGTCAACACTGGCTTGCATCCGGTGAATGGACGTAAGGGCAGTCAAGGCGGTGATGCGGGCTAGTTGGTTTGAATCACTAGTAATCATAATTGTAGCGCAAAAAAACCAGACGTAGACACAAGTAAGGAACACATACACAGGACGGCCGCTAGACATCAACTGATTTATTACTACAGACAACATAAAAAGCCAGAAAACCGTCGGACATGAGCGCCAGAACTCACCACTACACGTGTGCTTAAGAAAGGCAAGGACCAGGCAACGCGAGAAATAGAAGCGTTTGCTATAAGTGAGAATGAAAGAAAATGTGTCAGCGTTGCGTCGACAGCCTTCTCTCGTAAAGAACTTGACTATCTGAAAGGAAATCTTGCGCATGTAAGGTGGTAAAACATGGTGATGCAGGTATAAGGAAGCACCTCGGAGTGTGATGGTGCGCATGCGCTCATGTCCGACGGTTTTTTGGCTTTTTATGTTGTCTGTAGTAATAAATCAGTTGATGTCTAGCGCCCGTCCTGTGTATGTGTTCCTTACTTGTGTCTACGTCTGGTTTTCTTGCGCTACAATTATGATTACTAGGGACGTAAGGGCCAGGTCATTACGCCGCTCTTCAACCATCCGGTTCCTCAAATATGTTTTTTACTCTCTTCAGTGTCGAGAAGCTGCCTTCTCCACCAGCTGCGCTCACCGCCAATATCTTGGGGAGTGTGGGAACGTTCGGGAAGAGGGTTTGTCGCATTCGACTAAAGCAAGGGCGGGCCCAGGGGGGCCGGGCCCCCATGGACCAGTGCTTGCCTTTGTACCTGGTTTATAGTTCATTCCTTCACATGTTATTGTGCGAAAAGTCAAATTGTCAAGAGATTCCGTCTGTAAGCACGCCATGTTCTGTTGCAGAAGAAATCCTGCTGCGCTATAGTTTGTTGAACTGCTGAACTGCTTGCGCTAGCCGCGAAGAGCATGAAATCTGCCTTGCGAATTATTAAGGCGTCGGCAGTCGTAGTTCTTAGACTTCCACCAATGGAGCAAATTTCGGACGTCCCTGCGGACTTCTGTAGAATGAACATAGTTGTACAGCTCGTCGCTTGACTTCTCATGTGCCACTCTTCAATATAATCTATAAAACTCCTCGTAGTGGTCCTCTCCTTGCAGGTTTCAGCAGTCTATGTTATGCAGAGTTTGTAGTGTGCTGTTTTTTTTTTAATTGGATTA
The DNA here is from genome assembly GCF_013339695.2 of Rhipicephalus sanguineus. Classification (NCBI taxonomy): domain Eukaryota; kingdom Metazoa; phylum Arthropoda; class Arachnida; order Ixodida; family Ixodidae; genus Rhipicephalus; species Rhipicephalus sanguineus. The sequence continues at coordinate 156,588,056 of NC_051182.1, forward strand.
TGGCGTATCCCTTGCCAACGATGTTGTACAGGCAGAAGGTAGCGATCGAACTAGGAGGGTATGACTGGCAAGCGGTGGGCGAAGAGATTTCGATCTATTTTCGGGGTTCATTCCAGTTTGGTAATAAAGACGCTAACAAGCTTCACAACGCTTACTCATTGTATACATATGGTTCGAGGTTAGGGGACATCTCCCAGCGCGGAATTCGTAACTGTATTTTTTCAAGCCAGATATATCGTCAAGTGAATATGGTCTGCCCCACACCTTGTTTATTGGACCTATGCTATTCCTGCAAATTCCGACGATGTTGCCGCACTATCACGTAGCTCTCGCATCACATAGCGGAACCCGACAAAAGCTATCACGTTAACAATGTGGGCACAGAAGCAGGCCGCATGTCCACGTCGCGTCACATGACCACTGGGAGTCGTGATGCGGCCACTGAAAAAGAACGCGCTTTTATAATGATTCTACGTAACGAGACTCCGCGCAGGCCTTTCGTTTTAGCGGACTGCGGGAACTTTTAAGAACGTTGCCCTGCTTTGGAGCTCTGTCATCCCTTTCGATGATAAGTTATAGATATAACGTTACTATATAAATTTATGATATAACATTTACAGCTTGCGATTACAAAATAACACTTCGGATATAGAAGAAAAGCAAATGCAATTACTAAAGCGCAGAACAGTTTGGTTTGGAAAAGCTTTATTACACAGAATAGTGAGACATGAACTATATAATCACCTAGTCTATCAAGTAGCCCCATACGCAAGAAGGAAAAGAAGTTCAGTACTTGTCTCTCACAAAAATTTTCCAAATAGTTCGCACCAAATAAAAGAAAGTGTTTCCTTGAGAATCAATATGTGGAACATATATGTATGCACAACATATGTGGAACAATCTTAAGAAGTGAGGAAAGTCCAAGCCGGACCCGACCCGAGCCTGCCACCTCAAACCCGGACCTTACCCTAAGCCCGGAGCTTCGGGCTTCGGGCTCGGCCCAGGCTCGCCGTGAGGCTCGCCGGGTTTTCGGGTAGGCCCGAGCGCGTGCAGTGCTCAGTATACACTATCTTAAAACAGCTTTCATTCCCCTCTCCTTGTTTTGCCGGATCGTTCAATAAAGTTGTTCACTCACTCAGAAGCTACAAAGTGAGAACAGCCGCTCATCATTATGCACAATTACCCACCTCATTGCAACATCACAATGCGACATACACAGCGTGTTACGAAGAGTAAAAAGCTAATTATATTTGACCACCTCGATCTCAGACAGCACGAAGGATTAGAACTTGTACGCTGTTGACCATAATCGTGAGTGCCAATTAGACCCTCAGCTCCCACGACGTATCGGCACCCTCACGCATCGCCTAAGACTCGAAACCGCTTACACAAGGCACTTCTTATTCCGGATTCACCGTGCGCCATCGTGGATATGTTCGTACGGCCACGACGACGACGACGAAGTGCGTCATCTGTTGCTCGACTGTTCAAAGCACGACACATATAGACAGCGACTGTAACAGGAACTCGACTCACTGGACATGGAACGAACGTTCTCCCTGGCGAAAATACTTGGCCCATGGCCACCTTGGATGAATCTCAAGGCAATAAAAATGCTTCAACATATTTTTGACACACTGATATTTGTGATGAATATTAAGCGGACTACATTGAAAGTGTGCACTGCAATTGTTTGTGCGCTTTGTTCAAACTAGAACTTTTGAACATACAAATGTAGGACTGCATATATTCATATATAATATTTTTGTTTCTTCATTCTTTTCCATCCTAACAACCGAACAGAATGGGTAGACGTCGCCACGCAATAGCGACAACTCCTTCATTTATTTTTTATATCTATGAGAAAAATAAGATGGAAGCTTAAACTGATAAGATATCGTTGATTAGGGAATGTTGCTGGAACCAACACTCCGACAAATGGACTTGTCTTCCTCAAGGTAGCAACTGCTCCTCAACGATTTTTATCACTTTAACATTAGGTATTAATAAAATAATTTTTACATACCTTTACTTCCAGTTCTCGGTAACCTATCCGGGCTCTGATGTGCGAGGTTTCCAGGGCTACCTAGCTTTCTTCCCCCGCTTGCCGGTAAACCTCTACTGTCTTTTGACTTGCTACGTCGGAAAAGTGGACTTGCGAGCGCGGATGAGGGGCCTTCATATTTTATCACGCAGAGAAGCACAAAAGCCACAAAAAGGATAAGAGCATAAGTTCTACAGATATATGACATTATGGGTGGACGTGCATGACTAAAGAAGCTGCTTTTCGTCCACGGGGCCCTGTGTTCGCATTGACACAATGCACAATGACAGAAAAACGCGTCAGTTAGACTTAATACTTACGAAATTCTTTATTATTGTTCAGTTGAGCACTCAGCCGCAGCTGTATAATAGCAGAAACCAATGCAAAGTGACAAAAGGCGAAGTACAAAAGTGCATGTAATTTTCTCCTCCTCCTCTCTCTCTCTCTACTCTCTCTCAACCCACGGCGGTAACCTAGCATTTAAGGTGTTTCGCTACTAAGCTCGCGGGCGCCGGCTCGATTCTCGAACACGGCGGCCTCATTTGTATGCGGGAGGAACGCAAACACCATAGGGCTTAGATTTATGTGCCTCGTAATGTACTCCACACTTATAGAAACACCGAGGCGCTGAGCAGGCGAATACGAAACATTCACCGATGATTACGATACTCCCTAAATAGAATTCTGAGCGCAGCTTCGTGTTGGGGCGACGCCAACAGTGCTTGAAGCTTTGGCTTTCCGCAGTCGTAGCAATGTAACGTTCGTCACATATTGCCACAGAAGCTGCCAGTGCTCGAGCGTTGCGCACACCACTCTGTGCAGTGCAGGCGTCGAGAACCAAGCGAAACGCCGACAGCCACGTTACGACAAGCGAAGCCAGCGGCAGTGCACGTACCAGCCCTGCATGCGCACGAGCTTCGACAGAGGGGCCAGCGCGCGTGATGGACGAAGAAAGCGAGGTTAGAGGCTAGTGGGTCGTGATATCGGCAGACACCACGTTCGCTTTCATCTGTGCTTGCTCGTTCTATCAGTTACGTCGACGATACCAACGCCAACGGCGACGCCGCTCAACGCAGGAACGGGCGCCTAAGCGCTGCGCTCTAAAAACACAGTATACAAGACGGGCGTTTCATATGCTTAGCGCTTCGGTGTTTCCCTAAGTATGTATGACCAACTAGCTGAAGCCAAAGCTTTTCTACATGATGTACCCCAGGAAGTCAATATAAATCCGGAGCCTCCCCCCGCTACCCTGCTACCCCGCTGCCCCCCCGACCCCCCTGCGGTTTGCTTCATAATTACATCTTAGTTTTGTCAAGTAAAACCCCAGCAATTATTATTTAATCATCTGTCCTTCTTTTTGTTGGATATAATATTGTTTTTTTTTTTCATTTAATACATGATCAGTCCATGATCTCATCAGTCATATTATTCCCACGCGGTGGTGACCGCGAATGCTTCAGCATCTGAGGTCTCAAATGAGGATTCAGCCTTTTTTGTATGAAGATCATTAAACGGTTTCTTAGCGCTGGCGGACGCGGGAAAAGAGCGCCATCGATTCAAAGTTGCGCATTATTTTGATGCAGCAACCTCGATGTAGTATTCATGGAGCGTTTATTTAGTCAATAATATTAATTGTAGGGGTTTTACGTCCCATAACCACGATATGTATATGATGGACGGCGTAGCGGAAAGCTCTGGAAACTTCGACCACCCGGGGATCTTTAACGTGCGCCTACATCTAAGTACACGGGCCTCGAGCATTTCGCCTCCACCGAAAATGCAGCCGCTGTAGCCGGGATTCGATCCCGTAACCTTCAGGTCAGCAGCGGACCACCATGACCACTACGCCACCATGGTGGGTGTTAAACGAATCGAAAACAGAAGATAAGCATCGGACAAGACAGAATGCGTGGCAGAGCACCCGGGAACTGCAATCCTGTTGTCTACGGGTGACAGGTTACCAACGCATTCCTTATTTCTTTAGAAGCTCGTTGCTGTTTTCACGGCAAGAAAGCTTGAGTCATTCCAGGAGCGGACTATTTCCAAGCGGTGAAGAATTACCACGTCTCCATGCAGGCGTTTTTTATTCATCAGATGTGAAGGAGATGCTGCTGCGAAAATAAGGCACCGGCTACTTCTGAGCTCTTGAGTGGATCGAGTATACAACACAAGAAATAAACACAAAAACAGAAGCATATGAGAGGAAAAAAACACAAACGCACATACGTCGAACAATACCACTAAACCTAAAACAAAATGTCCAAAATGAAATTAATAATGTCCCTAATAATTTTGCCGGTCATCATGTAGATGAATTATCACGTCTGAACAACATAACAGTGAACACACGATAATAACTAGGACGGACACATTAGGAAATCAGCGGTAGTTGGCTACCGCTGTAGTGCTGCAAATTAAATGACCATTCAACACACACTTTAACGATCAACTGTAGTGCGGCACAGCGGCTTACAATCAATCCATGGCCCACCACAGACGCTCGTCAGAACTTACTCATATGTCCATACTATGGACAGAGAACTACCGCGATACGAGTCGTCCGTCTACCATTTTCTTAGCGTGAACAAAATAAGGAGTATCATGACGTTAAAGCAGCGCAAAACAGCGGGGTGCGATAATAAGAGCTGTGATCAGTGGAAAAATGGCAAAACAAGAGATGAGTACCAACTTTATATTTGTTTGAAAATGAGCATACATGCGACATATTCCGGCATGAAGGGCATGTAGTGCGTGTATAGAACCACTGAAATGATCTCGTTGATGCAATTAATATGGACTCTTCGCACCCGTTCACTTGAGGCTTCTTTTAAAGCTGTTATTCAATTTCGTTGATACTGCTGCTGCTGCCAGATTGAGGTGCCTCTTGATATGTCTTGTTTATTAGAGTCCTGCAGTGAAAAAACAATAATTTTGCAAACGTTCTTGCTAGACTCGATAAACACCATGAAAATATCGTGTATACAAATTGTTTCAGACGATTAGAGTATGTGCTTACTGGCTGTAGACCGTTTTCATATTTGTAAACCTAGATTTCCTGCGATGCAGTTTCGCACAACTCGGCTAGTCACTTCAAGTCACCCGAGAAGTGTTGCTGTTTCGAACTAAATCGGTCTGACGACGCGAAAACGAGCTTTCACTGCGCCGTCTCTTACAACGAGCATCTCGGGTGCGCGCGCGCCTGCTCGGTAGCCCCACGCTCGTGGCCGCTGCAGTGACCAAATAATTTCAAAATTAACGTCTTCAGTGCCGGCAAAACCTTTTTCGGTAACGCTGGCGTTTTAATAAAAAAGTCACAGTTTCGCCGCAAGGGCGAAGCAATGAATGCGATAGCAAGAAACTAATGCTATACGAAGTGAGGCTCGCCAATGGATACTCTCAGTTTGTACACCGCTCCTGTTGCTAAGGCGGCCGAAGCAGCGAAGCAAACTAGCGTGCTTCAAGTTGAGGGTAAAAACAGAATGAAATGATTAATTCAAGAAAGTTCGTTGTAAAAGCTTGGCAAGAAATAAACGTAGCGTAGTTACCTAAAACTAACCGTGCTAAATTATAACCGAGTCCGCATGCACCTTTTCTAAATTACCATGAAATCATGATGTAGGACCACGTTAAACATTGCGTCAACGACTGAGATGGTGGAAGCAACTTTAGGATGTCTTCCTCATAAGTTGCACCATGTGCTCAGTAAAGGCAAGTTTCTAGAGAAATTGTTTTTTCGCGCTGAAGCTAGTGAGTCGATATGGAAATAAAATCTTACAGCTACTGCGTTAGTCGCGATTATTCATGTGGTACATGGTGTTACGCGAGTTTCTCCATAGTGTGTTTAAAAATAAAATAGTGTACATCCGAAACTCGTTATAACCAAGTAGCATCAAGACCATAATTTAGTTCGTTATATACGATATTCGTCGTAAGAGTAGCGATACAATTCGACTGCCACAAATCGGGGATCTGGCTCGCGAAAAATTCTAGATAGAGAAACGCAGTAATATCGGCTTCAAACGTACGATTAACAAGGTAATCTTTGCCTATTTCCATCTGGTATTTCAAACATCTCGTCAAACTGTAGCGCAATCAATCACATGCGGCTTTTTTTCCTTTTTTTGCGCAAAATGAGCAAGATTTTCTGCCGCTATCGCTACTTTTTCAAACAAATAAAAATGCGGTTGGGAATTGTCCTTCAGCGTTTTTTTTTTCTTTTTATGCTATCCTTGGAATATTGAGCCTGGTGTGAACCATATATTTCCTTCGTTGAAGCCGATATTGCGTTGGCTCTGGTATTTTCCTTTTCGTTATTGTAGAATAAATCAGGGGCGTAGCCAAGGGGGGGGGGTTGGGGGGGTTCAACCCCCCCCCCCCCCGAAATTTTTCAATTTTGCTTGCGTATATAGGCACGCACACATACAAACGCACGCACGAACATACATAAAGTATGGTTGAACCCCCCCCCCCCCCCGAAAAAAATTTCTGGCTACGCCCCTGGAATAAATAATACTGAAATAAAGCGTGACCAAACAACATTCGTACTTAGTTTGCTCTAACCGCTAAACCACTATAACAGTGGTCGTTGTACCGAGGTTCAGCTGTATTATTGAAGAGAGTGCGAACTTGAGCCGGTTTCTGCAAGTCGCTTCGAAAACAAGTCATAGATCAATATGCTGGATATATAGAAGGAAAGGAAACAAACAGCCCTTCGCTAGCTTGTTTTCTTTGTACACCATCTCGTGGTTTTATTGGTTTTTAGTATGTATCGTTCCCAGATGTTACACCAAGAAGGTAAAGTTTGACGGACGCTTCAGCTTGGCCTTCTAGAGTAGAATGCGATACCGTCATCGGGCCTCGCTCGCATAGGCTTCGCAGTCGGTAGCCTGGACTTGTTTCTCGGTGGACGCCTCAACCGTGCAGCGCGGAAAGGACAGTTTGTGCACGTAACATTGGCCGTTTTAAGCTATCCTAGAATGCCTAGTGCGAGTACTGTTGCGAAGTGCCCGCCACGCCATAATTCATCACTTTGTGAATTGGCACACTACCCAGTACGCATCCGTAAGGCAGTACGCGCATTTACTCAGCTGCGTACTTATTCATGCTGTTGCTGGTGATGATAAGTTATGCCTGAGTGTTCTATAATGGGTGGCCTTTATACCACCCACTCGTCATGGAAGCTTCTGTGTATTAAGCCGCCGGTATTAGGAAGCTAAATATGGAAGCTCTAGTGCACGGTGTTTTAAGCCGTTATCAAACAGTTGCTGCTCCTGGTAATGTCGACGATGCGTACGTGGTTCCCCCGGTTCTCGCGGATGGTGCTAGACAATCTCCAGAGGCGGAGACTCGGAGCGAATTTGGCTGTAAATAATGACGAAGCGAAGTGATTGAACGGATAACGGCACGCCCAATTATCTCATTGACAGAACGAGTGCAGCTTTGTGCTTCGTATCGCTGATATGAGCCTGTCGTGCACCTCCATTATTAGCAAACTGAGAAAAAAAAAATCGCATGCATACAGCGATAAGCGATAACTTTCGTGGTCAAGCCCATTTGAAATGGACGTTATTTAAATTATCAGATGTTAATTTGCTCCTGTTTATTAGTTTTAGTGCGTATTTTAGGTTGTAATTGTAATTTTGCTGTATAGCAAGTACACCAGGCTGATATCGGGGCTCAGTTACATACATATGCATGTTGGCGAGTTCTATATCTCAGAAGTGAATGTATTAATGTTCACGCTGCTCTTTTTTTGAAGATGTATTTATGGAAAAAAGACATACTCGGACGTTTTGGCGGAGGAGTTATACGTGGTCGAGGGGTTGGAGGAGGCGGAGGGGGCCTCACAGGTGGTGCCGATCTGACTGGACGAGTCTTCGGACCAGTCATAGGACCTCCAGCAAGAACGCATCCTTGTCTACCATCTCGTAGCGTTCCCAAAAGAGAAATAATGCACAGAAGAGCCCCAACGTTAAAGAAAAGGTTTCTCATTGTTACTGGCACGGAGTTACACAATAGTTCCCTGTTCCCTCTTATATCTGTTTTCCCTTGCTATTGTTAAGGTGACGCGCAGAAAAGTCACTTTCAGCACTTGGAACGTCTTTGTTACCTTCTCTCCCTCTATCTCTCTATGATGAAAAGCATTGTTTTTCACTTGCAGCACCAGGCTTTGGTTTGTGTGAACTAAGACGTAATGATTAGAGACCGGATTTTAGGCAAATGCCTATTTTGTTCCTTGCGCTCTTATCGCCCCACTTTGATATATGAGCATGAATTAGAGGTTAAGATGTGGTTTTATAGTGTTTTTAGAGTGCCTATAAATGCCTATTTTTGGCGTGTGTGCCTGAATGCTTACAAATGCCTCTAAATGCCTATTTTCGAAATTGGCGCTTATATGAACGCTATTTAGCCTCAAGTTTAGCTCCCGGGTGCAGTTTGAGATCATTTTCATGTCACCGCGCAACACTGACTGTTCGGAAGTATGGGGTTAAACCTAGTCCTTTAGTTCAAGCAACTCCCGGAAACAACCGCTAGCAGGAGTAAAGTAGGACACGCCAGCGAGTATTCGCCGCCGCACTGACATGGCGCGAGTGGTTGACGAATGCGAGACCACGGAGACCGCTTCAGTGGAAACGAGAGTGAAGAGCAAAAAAGAGAAAGGAAAATTGGATGTGCATGCGGCTTTTGTTTTCTTTGTAATTTACTTTGTCAGGTGTTCACTGCACTAGCGTAGGCAGAAATATTTTTCGGATGAGCGGGGGGGGGGTCAACCATACATTACGTATGTTCGTGCGTGCGTTTGTATGTGTGCGTGTATATTTACACATGCAGAACTGAACCCCTGAAGACACCCCACACTCCCCTGGCTACGCCAGTGGTTCCCTGGCAGGGGCTATATGCGATTCTACTCGGCCTGTAGGAGAAATCCCTCCCTTCTGGTATTTTAGCGATCTGGGTATACCTGTTCCTGCTCTGCCCTTCTCATTCCTGCCAAAAAGACACCCAGCAGTGTCTTCATTCGAGAGAGAACACTTGACTCACCGTGCAGAACACGGGAGAAACCGTGTTCTGGGAACCGTGCGGGACAAAGCACAATTGCACGGCTATGTTCAGCTGTTGGCGCCTTTGTGCCAGTGGCGTAGCCAGGGGGGGGGGGGCGACACCTGGCCCGTGCCCCCCCCCCCGAACATTTTTTCCGAAGGGATACACGGCACAAAATGACACTCGACCTCACTTACCTGCCCAGACCCAATGTCGGATCAAGGAGGTGCCCCCCCTCCCCCTAAACAAATTTCGGCCTACGCCACTGCTTTGTGCCGTCTTAAGCAATAACACTTTTGTTTTCTTGTCATAGATAGAGGTCGCGCACGTCTTCGTTTGAAATTATTTGCATTTATGTGAAAATTTATTGCGCCTATATTTACGATTTTGGAAGCCTAAAACGATGTTTTGCTTGCCTATTTTTGGCGCCTAAAACGAGCTTTTTAATGCCTAAAATCCGGCCTCTAGTAATGATACTTGCAAAAATCACTGGTTTTGAATCATTTGAATTGGTGAAACTAAAAGAAACCAAGGACGCCGCCTTATCTTCACTTTGTTCACTTACGGCCATATTTCGCTCGCATGACTCCACGGGTGAAAATAAATGCTCCCTAATACCACCAGCATTATAAAACCACAACAAAGTAATGAAGACTTCAGAAAAGCGATTGGAGGACTAGTCAAAATATTAAGCACGTCATTTTGAACTGTTTTGAATGTGCGCGTACCAAAGTAAATGTGTTGTGCCTTCAGTGCATGTCTTAAATGCAGAGACTATCGCTTTTGCGTGCAGCAGACGTCAGAAGCCACTGAACGAACAATAAGCAATCATAATTTTCATGTTCTCCACACTAAATACATTTCGTTCAATGTAGGCAAAAGATTTACTTATTGTAGCGTAAAAGCAAGTTTTTCTATAAACGTTTCCGCCATTTGTTCTTTCATATGAGCGAAGTGCAGTAGGGGCATTGCTTACCAATTGTTCAAATCTTGCGTTTCAAGAGTCGCTGTCACGGGATTGACACGTGCTAAAATATCCTTCAATTTTTTTATAGGGGACTAATGTCGCCAGCTCAGTCTTGCCGGGCGAACAAACACACGCGTTTACAGCTCGCAAACGGAGGGTAGTCTGACGTTTATTCAACAATGAAACACATTCCACCGCGTGGCGGCTGGGCGTCGAGGTGCTGGGCATCATTTTGCCATCACCAGGAAAGCAGAAGGCCTAACGACAATAAGACGGGGGGAACAGGTTCAAAGAACGGGAAAATCGCCCAATAACCCGTAGTATTGCAATTACAGTAATGAAATTACAGTAATTATGTTACTTTTTGCAGTAGGCAGTAATGTGGTGATTTCCTTCACGCGAATTAGTTCAAAAAACTGCTCACTGCTTTCCCAATTGATTTTGACATAAGTATAGCATGTCGGTTTCCCTTATGAAATAAACAAAAACTAAGGCAGCTTTGCGCTAGTACCTCCAAGCCCAAGGGAAGTGCGGAGCTGTGTCTGTTTCTAAGGCTTCTCTGTCTCTGCTTATTTCTATTTCTTTCTTTCTCTCTCTATATATACTGCTATTTCTTGCTCCTTCTGCCTTTCTTTCTCCCCCATTTCTCTCCCCTTTCTCTCTCTCTTTTCTATTTCTCGCTTCCTCTTTTTTCTTATCTCTGTCTCTTTCTATCTATAGATTTCTCTCTGCTTCTTTCCATTTATCTCTTTTTGTCGTTCTTTCTGTTTCTGTTATTCTTCCCTTTCTTTCTCTCTGTTTTCTCTCTTTCTATCTTGTTCTTTGCTCGCTCCCCTCCTCCTCAGCTTCACTCCCCCCCCCCCTCATTGTTATATTATACTATACAAGGTTATGTTATGCTCTCCTAGCGTGCCTGGATAGCCTAGCGGTTACCATGCTTGCCTTGGAATCGTAGTTGCGCGGGTTCATAAACTTTCTTCTAACAAACCTCGTCAATAAACTTTTTTCGCCAAGAATTTCTCTCTTTGTCCTTCTTTCTCCCTCTTTCCTTCTTTCGCTCTCTGTCTACTCAGTCTCTCACCCGTCAAAGTTATTGCAGGCAGCGCCGAACAAATCGGTGCACGTGTTGTGGGAGCGAAGCAGAAGAAGAGCATGAAGAGAGCGCGGCCGGTTCGTGATGATGATCATTTCTGTTCACTCATCCCGGACCGATCCTTGGCATAATGAGCTACGCTTTTAAAGTTGACCAAAGACGAAAGAAAGGTAACAAATACAATTAAAAAAAAGCGTGAAAAGCTGTACAAAGTACTCTGACATTTCGATGTGTATGTGCTGTAGATAAAGTGCACACTAGTTGTGAATAAACAATGAACGTTTCTTAAAGTTACTTGAAAGTAATTTTAGCCAGTGTAATTTGTAAGCTAGTTGAGTAATATTTAAAAAAGATTAGAAAGGTAATTATTAATGAAATTACTTTTTCAGAGTAATGTTGCCATCTGTGGGTCCTCGATTAGACTTTAACCAGTGTAATTTGTAAGCTACTTGAGTAATATTTTTTAAAAATTCAAAGGTAAATAATAATGAAATTACTTTTTGAGAGTAATGCCATCTGTGGGCCCTCGATTGCTAGAAGAGAGCGGCAGCTGTTCGCCATAAGGATTCCCTGACAATAATGCCGGAGCCTCAGAGATGAACAGAGGAAGAATTGCGTGCAACCTTTGGGGTTTCTAAAGAAATTGTCATTCCATAATGCGTGGTGGCTTGCAACATTTTCGCATAAAAATTCTCCTCAAACCTATTATAAAAGCTTAACGAGTTTTGCCTAATGAATTACCTCAATACCACTTTATATGCGTCATGTAATTCCACCTCGACCTAGATTTCGTGTGAAAAAACAAGACCCTGACCTTCGTAGAATATTTCTGAAAAAATAATAATTTTATAAAAAAACACCCTCTATGCCTATTTCGCCTGACGAATAAAAGAAAATATGCTCTGCTTTACAAGAGGCATTTCGTGTTTGCCCTAAGGCGCGCGTCTCTCACCGCTGAATCAAAGCATTGCGTTGCACCTGTATCGCAAAATACTCAAATGTATTCATAGGTGCGTTATCTACGACTTTACAATTCTTGCGAAGTGCTGTGCTGGGGCCAAGAATAAATAGAGCACGCAGCTATAACGCAGCTTAACGACGCATTGCAGGTGCTAATCGCCGAAGTCGCGATCACAATGTATTACATCACTTTACCGCTCCCAGACGGCTACACCACCCCGCCGACCGAGCACCGTGAGAGAAAAGTGGTAGATATAAAAGGCGCGTTTGTAAACAACACAACCTGTGTGACCGTTGCACAATGGGTAACGTGCCCAGCATCTGTAGTCGCGGTCCGTGAGGTCGTGGGTTCAAATCCCGTTTATAGGACATTTCTCTATTTAAGTTTTTCTTTGCCATCTGGTCGTCTGCATTTTTTCGACGTCATTTCCGTGACGGCAATACGTCACTGAAGTCTTGGTGGACCCCGGCATAAAGTACTTTCGTGTTAAAAAAAAAGCGTTCTTAGGTTGGCATCACTGTCTCTTGCCGCGCCGCGCAAAGCGTCTGGATCTGTCATGCGCGCTTTACGAAGGGTTCCAGCAATCCAGCCTTGCGGCAAAGCAGTAGATTTTCTACGCATACTCCTCAGGTGCCCTCACCTTTCCTCATCCCCCATCACCGGCTGTGGCTGTCTTACTGGGAGACTACCATGACCAATGCGTCTCCTTTCGATCAGCGCCGGATCATCTCCTGCCCGATGAAGAGGATTGCGTTTCAGAGGCGTTCCGTTGCTTTGTGAGAGTGCCTCCTCACAGTGAAAGAGAGAAAGAGAGAGATAAGTTTCTTTAATGAAATGCCCGGAGAGGTTAGCCTGGTTTGTCGCCTGGCTTGCTACTCCATGTGTCGGGTGATTACGGTATATACAATGATCTCATATACACCATATACACACAAAGAGTACATACAGTCACAAACACACATATTTACATAAAAAGAGTCCTTCAGAAGCTTTGGTTAAGCTGAGTGTTACTCAAGAACGCCGACAGCGCTTTGTGCTGCGCATCGCACCACTGCTTTCTTGCCACGGGCCGAGAAGGTGCCGCAGCTCCAAGCTCGAGCCGCGTTGCAGGTGAAGTGCTGCCTTCAGAATCTGTCGTTCGGCTTCGTAACGGGAACAGTCGCAGAGTACGTGCTTTAGGTCTTCCCGAGTGTTACATGTGTTACATGAGTGAAAGAGCACCCACGTGTCATGTAGGGGGCTTGGCCCCCGCGTTCACCCATTGGCAAAAAATGAAGACGTTTACACTAGCCATGTAAAGCTTAAGAAACAGTGAAGTTGGTCGATCTTAGGGGCTTAAAGTGGCCCTCTTGGCTGATCCTAGGTCTTTCCTTGGCGTAGACAGAGTCGAACCACAGTCTGTCACAGACCTTGCAAGAATGTCCAAGCTCCAGCGCCAGAAAGAAACGGGCAAACCTTGCTATGGTACCCCCGGTTGAAGCGCGTGCCTTTCGTCGCTCGTACTCGGCTCGCGCCACGCTGGGCAAACTCGGCGTGGCGGCTCCGCAGATTGTCTCCGTTCGTGGACGTGGCATGGCGGTTGACTGCTCATCGCCGGCTAGGCGAGGAGCAGCGCACTGTAGGCGAGGAGGGTTTTTTTTTTTGCAGACGGCAGACGTTTTACTTCGAGCTTTAAGAGCTTCGCTCTTAAAAACGTATCTACCACCACCGCCGGTGGCATCAAGAACCATATTGAAACATTGTTTACCGGATGCAGTCACCATGCCTCCCGGACGCTCTCGCCCTCAAAGTCATCTTTACGATGGTGCTTCTTGGTATAGCTTACTTTTTGGGTGCCTGCGGATATAACGGGTAATACTTTGCAAATTCGGCGCCGTGTTTCATGAAACCAGCGAGAATATCGCGAATACAATTTGGTGACGAAAATAGAAGTACGTGTTTACTGGCTATTCCTCAATGCGAAGCATCAGTAGTTAAGTACATAGATTTGAAAAGAGTAGACAGTCTTTTTACAAACTGGGGCAAGCATTGTGACCCTGCAAGTACATTTCACTTAACCGTAGAACAGTTGGTTTTTGAGATAAGGCAGTCCTTATGAATGATTGTGTGAAGAAGCAACAAGAACGATGGAGACCCATGCACTTAGATTTAGGTGCACGTTAAAGAACACGAAGTGGACAAAATTTCAGAAGTCCTCCAATAAGGCGTCCCTCATAATCATATGGTAGTTTTGGGGTGTAAAACGCCAACAATCACCAGCCTGACTGTAACAGAATTTCTATGAAACAATTGTATAAAAACACCCTGTATGCCTTTTTCACCTTTCGAATAAAAAAAAAGTGATTTATTTTACGCACGAGAGTTCTTTTGTATTTATAGCACGGTACGTCTTTTTTAACCCTGAATTAAACTATTGCATTCCCCTAGAAGCTTCATAGAAAACTTCATTAAAATGTACGTTGTCAAGGACATCACGATACTCCGGAAAGCTGTGATGGTGGATAAGTTGAACTCAGGGGCCAAGAATAAATCGAGCACGCAGTCCTATGCACCGTGACGATCTAACTATTCAAAAGAAGGCCAGAATATTCAGAAGCGCGATTTTCCTCATGTGCTTCTATGCTGCAAAAAAGGAGTTGCCTCATGACGCCGGTACATGGAAGCTAGAACAATGAATATTGCTATGCGAAATATCAATTTGATCTCACTGGGTAAAATAGGAGCGCTATATTTGTAGAAATGCTGAGTTTACCTTACAAAAAGTCAATGTAATGTATAAATTGCATATCTTAACTGTGGTAAATATCGTACGTAGCGCACTTGTACACTGCGGACGTCGAAAGTAGTCGCACGTATAATGAACGGTCAAGTCTCTCGTGTTTCATAAAAAAAGTTACTTTTGCATAAAGTAAGTTCTTTATGAAGCTATGTGGTACATTATGAATTCTTTATGAACCCCACTATCGGGATTCTTCACATCGTCGTAACCAATTCTTACTAAGCGAGAGCGTTATAAGGGTCATGAGTCATGTTATCTGGCCTCCAGTGGCGTGAACACGTGAGGTATCGAAAGTCTTGCAGGCCCACCTTGAGGTAGTGCAACACAGGGTGAGGTGTACAAAGCATCAGGAGGGGGCATACCAACGTGCCGTAAGGCTACAGTACAGCATGCAATAAGGGCTTACTAAACCATTAAATGTGGCAATTACTGCACAAAAATCTAAAGTCAAAGTCCAAATCGAGACACATCGTAAGGATAGATAGGTTGAACGCATAGTTGAATGCAGGGTTATCCATTAGGAGTGGGCAAGATATGCCGCCCCCCCTCCTACCACGGTAAAAATCTGGCTCAGCAATCAATGCAAAAATAATATGAAGCGATGACGTGCTTCCCACAAAGGCCTGCTCCTGGTCGCTGGATTTCTGGTCGCAAAGTTGGGAAATGAATAGTTCTGTAAATTGAACGTTGGGTCTTCTCGGCCGACATCATCCTCAAATAGCATGCGTGGCCATAACCCTGCGCATAAAGAACCACGTGACAGGTTCGACTTAAAAAAGGTATGGGGAGTATCGGTGCCCCCTTTATGTGACTAAATGGGGGGGGGGGGGTGCTGCAGCCCTTCCCTTATGCCCCGCCCACGCATATGGTTGAGCGAACAGGAACAGATGTCTTAGACAGGCTGGCCGAAGCCAAAGCGCGGAGACCAAGAGATAAATCATCAGTCCAGAAACAGACGCCGACAGAGGGGGGTCATTGAAATGGATGGTATAGGTAGATGTGTTCCTGAACGTGTCACGTGAATTATTTGAAGGTGAAGTAAATGAAATGTGAACTAAGAGCCATGTGACCAAGACTCCACGCTTGCACGCTACGCCGGACTATATCTAGGCCTTATGCTTTCCCTGGCTAAACTGTCTTTCGATTCATTTTGATGTGACAGGTTAAGGGTTTAAAACCGCACGCGAAAGGCATGTCATGTTATTCATGAGACAACCTGTCCGCCTCCCTACCTCTAACTGTGTGGCCTAACCCGGAGCACAAACCAGCCGCGTATTGTAGTAATTTGTTCACTCCGTCATTTGTCAATAATGCTCGTCGTGCACTTATGTCTTTGCATGCCACTTTCGGTATATACAAGGTCAAGGTGGCGACCGCGAGACCACCTAGATGCAGCGTATGATAGATAGATAGATAGATAGATAGATAGATAGATAGATAGATAGATAGATAGATAGATAGATAGATAGATAGATAGATAGATAGATAGATAGATAGATAGATAGATAGATAGATAGATAGATAGATAGATAGATAGAAGTTGTCTAGTGGCTTTGTTTTGCATAGCAATGCTCCTGATTCAGGCGTCTAAGCTTACGCATCACTAAGCTAGCTCACACGGGAGATTATGCCTGGAGTTTATTTTTTTATATCGCCCTTGCCCGGAATCATCCCATAAAGTCCACTCATGTCTCATTTCGCCCGCGTATGTACACATCATCATCCTAATTACTCTTTTTTCTCCTTCCCCTTCCCCTTTTCCCCTGTGCAGAGTAGCAGGCTAGAGCGCTCAAGCTCAGGCCGACCTCTCTGCCTTCTAATAAATTTGCTCTATCTATCTATCATTTCGCCCGCGTTAGCGTCACTTCGGCCAGGCGTGTCATAGCAATCTCACCATCATCATCATCATCATCAGCCTGTCTACGCCCACTGCAGGGCAAAGGCCTCTCTCATGTTCCGCCAATCAACCCGGTCCTGTGCTTTCTGCTGCCACGTAATACCTGCAAACTTCTTAATCTCATCTACCCACCTAATTTTCTGTCTCCCCCTCACGCGTTTGCCATCTCTTGGAATCCAGTCAGTTACCCTTAATGACCACCGGTTATCCTGCCGACGTGCTACGTGCCCGGCCCATATCCATTTCTTCTTCTTGATTTCAACTATGATGTCCTTAACCCCCGTTTGTTCCCTGACCCACTCTGCTCTCTTCCTGTCTCTTAAGGTTACACCTATCATTTTCCTTTCCATCGCTCGCTGCGTCGTCCTCAATTTAAGTTGAACCCTCTTTGTAAGTCTCCAGGTTTCTGCTCCGTAGGTAAGTACCGGTAAGATGCAGCTGTTATATACCTTCCTCTTGAGGGATAGTGGTAGATTACCATTCATGATTTGATAATGCTTGCCGAATGAGCCCCAACCCATCCTTATTCTTCTAGTTATTTCACTCTCATGGTTCGGCTCCGCGGTTACTACCTGTCCTAAGTAGACGTACTCCTTTACAACTTCCAGTGTCTCGCCACCTATCGCAAAGCGATGTTCTCTGCCAAGATTGTTCCACATTACTTTAGTTTTATGCATATTAATTTTCAGACCTACTCTTCTACTTTCCGTATCCAGTTCAGTAATCATGAGCTGCAATTCGTCTCCCGCGTTACTCATCAATGCAATGTCGTCAGCGAATCGTAGGTTACTGAGATACTCTCCATTAACTCTTATCCCTAACTCTTCCCAATCTAGGGCCCTGAAAACCTCCTGTAAACACGCGGTGAATAACATTGGAGAGATCGTGTCTCCCTGCCGTACGCCCTTCTTTATTGGGATTCTGTCGCTTTCTTTATGGAGGACTATAGTGGCTGTGGATCCGCTGTAGATTTCTTCCATTATGTTTATATAGGCTTCGTCGATGCCTTGATTTCGCAGTGCCTGCATGACTGCTGATGTCTCCACCGAATCAAATGCCTTCTCGTAATCTATGAAGGCTATGTATAGGGGTTGGTTGTATTCCGCGCATTTCTCTATCACCTGATTGATAGTATGAATATGGTCTATTGTTGAGAATCCTGTACGAAATCCTGCCTGGTCCCTTGGTTGATTGAACTCTAATGTTGTATTAATTCTGTTAGCAATTACTTTTGTAAATAGCTTGTAGACAACGGACAGTAAGCTTATGGGCCTGTAATTTTTCAGGTCCTTGACGTCCCCTTTCTTATGGATCAAGATGATGTTGGCATTCTTCCAAGATTCTGGTATCCTCCCCGTCGAGAGGCACTTCGTATACAGGGTGGCCAGTTTCTCTAACATAATCTCTCCACCGTCTTTCAACAGGTCTGATGTTACCTGATCCTCACCAGCTGCTTTGCCTCTTTGCATTCCCTTTAGGGCTTTCTTTACTTCTCCTGTCAATACTGGTGGGATGTCAGATTCCTCTGCGCTATTACTTCTTCTTACGTTATCATCCTGAATGCCTCGGCTGCTGTACAGATCCCTGTAGAACTCTTCCGCTACCTCAACTATTCTATCCATTTTGTTTGTGACCTTGCCTTCCTTGTCCCTTATTGCATACATCTGATTTTTGCCTATGCACAGTTTTGTCTTCATAGCTTTGAGGCTTCTTCCGTTCTTTAGAGCATGCTCAATTCTCTCCATATTATACTTTCTTATGTCGGCTACTTTACGCCTATTGATTAACTTCGAAAGCACCGCCAGCTCTATTTTGTCGGTTGCATTTGAGGCTTTCATAGCTTGACGTTTCTTAATGAGGTTTTTCGTCTCTTGGGATAGCTTACCAGTGTCCTGTCTAACGACTGTACCCCCGACTTCCACTGCACACTCCTTGATGATACTAGTCAGATTATCATTTATTGCGTCAACGCTAAGGTCGGTTTCCTCGGTTAAAGCCGCGTACCTATTCTGAAGTGAAACTCTGAATTCCTGAACTTTCCCTCTCAGAGCTAGTTCATTAATCGGCTTCTTGCGTATCAGTTTCTGCCGTTCCTTCCTCACGTCAAGTTGAATTCTAGATCTTACCATTCTATGGTCACTGCATCGGATCTTGTTAACTACTTCCACATCCTGAACAATGCCCGGGTGGCCGCACATTATGAAGTCTATTTCATTTCTAGTTTCGCCATTAGGACTCCTCCACGTCCACTTACGAGTAGCCCGTTTTCTGTAGAAGGTATTCAAGATGCGTAAATTATTGCGTTCTGCAAACTCTACTAGTAACTCCCCTCTGGCGTTTCTAGAGCCGATGCCATATTCCCCAACTGCATGATCTCCAGCCTGCTTCTTGCCTACCTTTGCATTAAAGTCGCCCATCAGTACAGTATACTGTGTCTTTACCTTACTCATTGCTGATTCTACGTCTTCGTAGAAGCGTTCAACCATTTGATCATCATGGCTGGATGTAGGCGCGTAGGCCTGTACCACCTTCATCTTGTACCTCTTATTAAACCTAATTACGATACATATCACCCTCTCATTAATGCTATAGTATTCCTCTATATTGCCAGCTATATCTTTATGAATAAGGAACCCCACTCCTAGTTCTCTTCTGTCAGCTAAGCCACGATAGCATAGGACGTGTCCGTTCTTCAGCACTGTATAAGCCTCCTGTGGCCTCCTAACCTCACTGAGCCCTATTACATCCCATTTAACACCCTCTAATTCCTCGAATAGTACAGCTAGACTCGCCTCACTAGATAAAGTTCTAGCGTTATACGTAGCCAAATTCAGGTTCCAATGGCGGCCTGTCCGTACCCAGAGATTCTTAGCACCCTCTGCTGCGTCGCAGGTCTGACCGCCGCCTTGGTCAGTTGCTTCGCAGCCGCTGGGGACTGAGGGCCGAGGGTTAATTGGTGTATTCATGTGGGAGGTAGTGGCCAAGTACTACACCAGGGTGGCCAATCCTGCTCTGGTGAGGGAGTGCATTGCTGGCTGTGGTCGCCAGTGAGGCTGCACCCCAGGCCTTTTTTTCACAATTCCATCATCACGTGGATTTTTTTTTTTTTAAATCCGGTTGGGAATTGTCCGGCACCGGGATTCGAACCACGGACCTCTTGCATGCGAAGCTGATGCTCTACCACTACGCCATCGCTGCAACACATGTCGCCAAATCTCGAAGACGCCGGCAGTCAATTTTCGCGTTTGATGAGACACCTAAGGCTTTCGCCTTAGAAAGGGCCTCATACCAGTTGGCTGATGTTTCTATGGGCGGTGTATTCGTCAGGTGCATCATAAGCGCGGCATGAAAGTCATGTCGTACATGATATGCATGTCCCAATTTTCATGTTAGGACCTGTCGTTTATGTTCTTTATACAATCATGTCATGCCATATCAATATTGGTATATATCCAATGAATGAAACGGCCGCGAACGCACCATGAGCGTGGCATGTAAATCATGCCGTACATGGCATACATGTCATGATTTTAATGTTATTACTTCTGATTTATGTTCGGCATATAGTCACGTCGCACCATACAAGTTTTGGTATCTATCAAACTAGCGAAACGGCTGCGAGCGCACCCTGAGCGTGGAATGTTAGTCATGCCGTACATGACATGCATTTTATGATTTTGATATTACCACCTGTCATTTATGTTCATCATGCAGAAATGTCGCGCCATACGAATTTTGGCACATATTCATTTAATGACACGGCCGCGAGCGCCCCAACGCCGTGTCTTGTAAATCATGATGTACATGACATGGATATCATGACTTGCGCGTTACGACCAGTCAATTATGTTCGTCATACACTCTTGTCACACCTTACCAATCTTGGTATACATTTAATTGACGAAACGGCAGGAAGAGGACAAGACCGTGGCATGTAAATGATACCGTTCATGATATGCATGTCAAGATTTTGACCTTATGACCTGTCATTTATGTTCGTCATGCAGTCACGTGATGCCACAGCAATTTTGGTGCACATCCCGTTAACGAAACGGTCAAGAGAGCACAAAGTCGTAGGCGGCTTGATTGATTGATTGATTGATTGATTGATTGATTGATAGATAGATAGATAGATAGATAGATAGATAGATAGATAGATAGATAGATAGATAGACAGACAGACAGACAGACAGACAGACAGACAGACAGACAGACAGACAGACAGACAGACAGACAGATAGATAGATAGATAGATAGATAGATAGATAGATAGATAGATAGATAGATAGATAGATAGATAGATAGATAGATAGATAGATAGATAGATAGATAGATAGATAGATACCATTATGAGGATGACCATGATTACTAAATAAATATAGATGTCAGTGCTATTATTAAAACGCTACAACGCCATTTCGGATACTTTTCGTATGACAGCACTGAACACTAGGTTGCATATAATTAATAGATAGTAATTAATCTTGATTACTAATCAAGGATAAAAATGAGCAGTAGAAATCCATTATATGAAATTATGATCTATCATCTGATCGTAAGTATATACCTTGAAATACCATCTATACAATACATGTGCTTCTACACTATGAGCTTGCGCCCATAAATTTCAAATAAATTGTTAGATTCTTTATTATTATTTATTACTATTACCAATTTCCTATACGTCAGCGTGATAATGTGCATCGCATCTGCAGATTTTTCTGAGTTTTAACGTGATCAACATGCACTTTCTCAACAATTTAGCGACAGGCATTTTTTTACCCCTGTAGGGCTGCTTTCCCGCAGTAGAATTTAGAAAAACTCTTCGGGAAAAAAAATCCAGCCAGCGCAATCATACCAAACTGCAAGCACATGGAAGGGTTGTCGTACTGTACATGCCACTAGAGTGCAATTAGCGAATAGATGATCGTTGCGCTACAATTAACTTTTGAAAAATCACCCCATGCATTTTCAGCGGATCCACGAAAGTGTCTCGGGAAAAACATCCAGCCGGCGAATTCAAACTAATCGCGATGTACAGCATAAGAACGTTGTCAGCGTTAAGTCCCTTAAGTGCAATTTGCGAAAATTAAGGCATTCTTCAGTAATCAATTTTTAAAGAACGCTCTCCATAGCGTTACGCCGAGCGCTTCCCCTTAGGGTCGACTTTGCCGCAGCACTCTATGTCCCAGATTGCTGGACATGTTATTTTAGTGATGGATACTTCCAATTTACGCGTTGTTGTTGTTTTCCTCCGAGCATGGCTCATACCCAATGCAGGGGATGGGCCGAGTAGAGGGTGAATTTGCCAATATCATCTTTACGGTGTCATTCGTAGAAGCTGTAATTAACTACTATAATGAATTGATGTATCAATTATTGGCAATGAAATACTTAAAGCTGGCAGAATTTAACTGGATGTTCTTTTAGGCTCTCTAATGAATTCCTCGATGGCGAACAAAACACCCCTGTGGCCGCTCAGTCCTTTCACGAGCTCCGTCCAACTTCGGCCCCCTCCTCCTCCCCCGGGCGCCGCGCGTTCTTGTCGCTCCTTTCCGGCTTATTAACCACCCTTTATTAAGCTTCTTGTGATCAGTTAGAGCAATTATTTTCAGAAAAAAAAGCAAGTAAAAAAAAAAGAAACAAGGGCGTGGCATTCAAAGTCAGAGTATGCTACTGTCGCGGTATGTGATTTCATAGCTGAAGAAATGGCTAAAATATTTCTGTTCTCGTTTCGTCTTTTACATGACGAAGCGCAAGTGTATTAATAAAGTATTTCTTAGTTCTTACATCTCGGTTTGTATAGCTCAAATGTTCAACACCAACCCCATGCGCGTAAAGTTCCTCTGGTGGGTGGGTTTACACTAAAAGAACAGCGCTTTGTGAGAGAACAGCTATCAGTTCCAATAAACTGTCTCCTTTATCTGACAAAAACAACGGCTCTGCATATGAGACAAAGGTACCGTTCATTTCGTGTTCACCAGCTTCACGTATGCCATATCATACGTTTTGTAGAACTACCTTGACGTAATGTACCATTGTACATGACAATCTGCCTTTCCTTGCTACTGTTAGTTTCTGTATCAGCTGTGCCTGCGTACTAAAATTACCGCATTCGCGGTATAAGTGCGACCCGGTAAGGGCGGGAGACGCTGAGGTAGGAATGGCTTTTATGGTAACTCTTCCTGTGAGCACGTGACTAGTGGTCAGTGCGAACATTGTTGTACTTCAATTGAAACCCATCAGCCTATCTTCCATTCATTTCTGATTACTATTATGATAAATGGATGTTTATTGCTTAGGGCCCAGTATGGCCAGAAAGCGCCAAGACAGTACATATGAGCTTTCGTGTGGACACGTGTAGACGTGACATGGCTGCTGCAAGGGCCTCGAGAGTATCTGTAGACGCGCGTAAGACGTATATAAGATTACGACAATGAGTAGTGAAACACGGGGGTAATAAAAACGGCTTGTAATCAGCTGGTTATATACAAAAGAAGCATGATAGTGCCAGAAGCACTACTGTCTCACAAGGTCCTTGAGTGCAAGGGCCTTGAAGCACTATGAGACAATTTTACATGAGACATAATGGACGCCGCCACCTTCGGCTTTTAAACTAATGTTTTCTTATTTCGGCAAGGCCACAACCCAATATGGTGGCACCGAAACCCATCCGTAAAATAGTCTATAAGTAACGATACTTCTACGACAGCGGTCTCTCGTTCATTTCTGATGAACAAAAGTCCCTCCACTATCGAAAACAGATTAGAAAACTATACGCGGCATGGCACATCTGATCCACGTGTATAGTTTCCTCGTAAACTACCGCATTCCTTACATATGTTGCTCAAGTCATCGTGTTTTTCGTTCCAGGTAGGGACACTCTCGCCGGACAGCTAAACTAAGGCAAGAACGCCAGTCTGAAGGGACTCCACCATGCTGCCGATAGTGGCCGCATTGTTGGCGGTAGCAGTATGCCTAATTTCGCAGGACTCGGTGCACCCCCGATGTGCTCGAGTGGCCATCCGAATCTTCCTCCTCTTCTTCGTGGTCTTCGCAGCAGGCGGCGCTGCACTCTGAGCTGGTGGGAGGATCCACATCCGCGGTGAAGACGTCTTCCCGATTCTTCACGGGTCATTCGAAGCCCGCGTAGTCCCAGAGCATCGGTGACAGCGACAGTTCAACATTCTCACTTCTTCGCGGTGTTTCATATATCAAGTTTTAATTCAGAGAATATTGTCGGGATATATGTAATTATCTGTAATTATAATTTAGTGGAGATTAAAAGCAAGCACATTTATTAAGCTTAGTGCCATGCCTTTAAAAGCTTGCAAGTGTATTTACTCTGCCAGCTGTTTTTTCACCGTAGCGTGACTAAGTTCGAGTACTTTAATTGCAGACAACCAGTTTACTGCAAGCGAGTTGCCGTCCCTGCTGCTGAGACTGCCCCCCTAGTGTGGAAGGTAGGTGTACCGAACAAGGATCTGTTTCACCTTTCTGCTTGGAATGAAAGGGTACAGAATATTTGGTTGGTGGTGCCACTGTAATACTGCACGAATAGCTTGCAAAAAATAAAAACAAAGAGCGGTACTATTTTGTATTCTACACCTGCACACTCGAGCAGATTGTTCTCTGAAATTAGAACAGTAGGTAGAAATGCCACAGCTGTTTTTCAATTACCAGTGCTATGAGAACAATTGCTGTACGTAAACCTTAAATGCAGGAAATGTACTCTAGGGGAAAAAAAATGTTGTTTGCTTGCACTCATAGAGTATCATTTTGCATGCTTTCCAGTAAGAATGTCTGAGTGCACTGTTTACATGGTATGGATGAACTGATAGCATGCTGCACAAACGCAAAATGAAGAAACAGGGAGATAGAGCAGCGAAAATGGCTTTTGGCATCTCACAGTATAAATAGTTTGTACTCTGTCCTGTTTCCGTCCTTACTCCTCTAGTGTTTGTGGAGCTCGGTATGAGTTCACAACAAACCAACCTCCCTGCAAGAAAACTTTGTTGCGTGGTATAGATATCTTTTCTTTTTCTACATCAGTGCATAGACTCAGTGCTTTCTTTGTTGAGCTCATTCCATAGAGATGAAAACACTGAGTAGTTTTCCTCAGGCACATGTGAAAATTGCTCCATAAGTCTGTTGCTCAGTATTCACACGTGCAATGCAAAGTGAGGGTATTAAAATACCTGCTTGCCAGCCTTTTATAGCATATTTATTTCTTTTTCAACAGCCGCTTCGCCAAGCACAACCACAAGAAGGCCCACACCACCGTCACAGGTTTCACCAAGTGATGGTAAGTGCAAAAAGTGAGAGAGAGAATTATTGCAAAGTACACCAACTACGTCCTCACCAGCAATCTCACCAACTACGTCCTTTTTGCCCCAATATCTTGGAGCTGGAATGTATTTGAACCGTTCCGTGCTATTTTGTGCCCTTTCCGAGGCATAATTGATATAAATTGTTTGAATCGCTATCTACTTCAAAAATATAAAATGCACGTACCTCACGAAGAGCAGCAAAGAAAGGCATGGAGGTTATGTACCTCACAAAAGACTGCAAACTTCCAACTTCCATTTTCCAACTTGATTTTTTAAATGACTGAAGCATCTGTGCATAACTACGTAAGAGCTCAAGGCAACGTAAACACGCGTAAGAGTAAAAAGAAAGGTAACAAAGTGACTTCTCAGGTTTTTTATTGCGCATTTATATTTCACTTACGCCCTGAAATTTAGCGTTGTGGACATTGACTTACAGAGACCTCGGTATGAATAATGCTTCGGTGATATTCCGAACTCTTTCTTTCAGCTCTGTCTGGTCGTTCCTCCCTGTAATATTAGAACATAGCGTTAGGAAATAAGCCAAGACGAGAAATAAGCCGCAAACCGTTCACAGGAGCTAAACATTTATAAGTTCTTATGGTTGATTAAGTTTTGCCTGCGTGTCATGGGGACAGAAATAATTTATGCGCAGTAACACGTCTTACAGCCACATCCAACTAAGCGCCTTCAGTTCTTCCTTGTTTCATGATTCACACTCTGATAATATCTGCGCAGAGGGTTAAGAAGCGTTCTTTCAGTGTTTAATTAACCATTAAAAGATCAAAGCTTCCTGCAACATCTCGTCAATGACGTCGCCGCAAAGCTTTGTATGTATAGTGCACAAAATTCGTACATGTTATTCATTGCTTAGCAAGAAGGCGGAAGCATTGCAACGGTATACGACTGTCACGTGAGCTGTGTTGAACGCGGCGAGAGCAGAGAAACTTTTCGCGAAATTGCAGCACCTAATTTATAATAGCCGGCATCGGTGGTGCAGTGGTTACATTACTCGGCTGCTCATCCGAAGGTCACGGGCTTGATCGCGGCCGCAGCGGTCACATTTCGATGAAGGCCAAATTCTAGAGGTCCATGTACTGTGCGATGTCAATGCACGTTAAAGAACACGAGACGGTCGAAATTTGCGGAGCCCACCACTACGGCTTGCCCATAAGGATATCGTGGTTTTGGCGCGTAAAACCCCAGATAATATTATCAATGTAAGAATATTAAAACCGTCTCTATATTGTTATTAGTTAGTTCTTTGTTATTTTCTCCTTACATATTCCATGTCAATATTTGAGGCGTCCTTGCTCCTCTCAGTGCTGAAGAGCAAGTGCCATTTAATTATTTGTATTTATTTGTTCATAAACCTACGTCATGCTGCTGGGCTTTACAGTAGCGGATAAAACAACACCAAAGTAGCCATAATAAGTGCTGGGGGTTTTCACCTCCAAACCCCGATATGATTATGAGGGACGACGTAGTGCAGGGCTCCGGAAATTTCGACCGCCTGTGGTTCTTTAACGTTCACCTAAATCCAAAGTACTCGGGTCTCCACTATTTTGAAATGGCAAAGTAATAATAACGAGTCATGAAAAGACAGCCCTCAACACAAACTTGCATCTGTTCATTTAACTATCATCGTGTTACGATGAAACCTACTGTTCTCGCAAAACTCTGACAACATTGGCACATAATTAATTCTACTGGCGAATCATCAGAAAAAAAGAAAAGTGAATGTGTAACTGCGCCTCCGATCGACGCTTTATTTCACGAACTTTTCTGGCATAAACATTTCTGTGCGATATGTGGTGTGGGCTCTTGACGTGCAATCATTTCTGATATCAATTTTGATAATCATTAATGAAACGGAAATGTCTTCACTGCAAAAAATAAATAAATAAATACATGCTGTGTTCCAGAACAGCATTCCAACCTGCTTTAACATTAATCCTAATTGTACTACAGTAAATGTTTTTAAATAAAATTACACAGCGGCCGCTTGATTCTCTGTATGCGCTGACGGTCATTTATTAGTGTTTGGCTTTAAAATCTGTCACCGCACAGGCATAACGATGAAGAGATCGTGAAGAGATATTGCTCGTTTCAAGTGTTTGTTTCGCGCGTGACAAGGACAGTGCAGATCTCATGATATTTTAGAAGAGTGCAAGTTACGTCCGCATGGGATAGCACTGAATGCAGCGAAAGGTGATTGAAGCTATTGTGCTTGTATGCATGTACTACTTGAGAATAATTACAGCGGTCATCCTTCCCGAGTAATGTTCACTGCGCTTTAGTGGAGTGTCAAAAAACAAAAATCCCGCATTTTGCAATCAATCCTATAGCGACACACGAATCTTCACTGCCGGCATAAAGAAAAAGTCCCCGCAATCGCAATATCGGTGATTCGGTGGTTCTCACGATGTTTTTGGACAAAAGATGAATAGGGGTTCTAGCTATGCTCACGCCTTAAAACCAGGTGTCCCAAAAAATGTACAAGAGTTCTCAGGTGGGCTAGTTGGTTCATGAACAATATAGCAGAACTTCGTATACCACGGGGCAGTGTCCGATGTGTTTCACTATCCCGTAGTTTGCGCTGTCCTGCCATAATACAGAGAAAATGTAATGCATTGTAGGTGTTCCGTATCCAAATAGAGTACGAAATATAATAAATAATTCACTCACTCCTTCTCCGACGGTTAGGTGAGCCATCTCGCCCATTTGCTGCTTTCGTGTTATTTTGTACTGCGTGAGGAGAATCCAAGCATGTGGGCACTATCATTACTCCGATAAGAATAGTCACGGCAAAGATTCCAAGAAGCGTAACGACAGCGAAAGCAACTGTAATAATGTTAAGAGCTTCAGCATGCCTAATCAACGCCTCCTCTAGAAAGATGCCTGCCCCGTGAGGCGAAAACCTCCTGGCCTACCCTTTCCCTCCTCCACCGTTTCTAATGACGGCAGTAGCTGGCGATCCTTGCGGTGGCCGCTTGCAACACACATTTGCGCATGCGCACATTACCCCCCTCGAAGTCACACCACGCCAGCCCCATTGAAAACAATACGGCAGTACGTGGCGCCATCTCTCGACAATCGACCACAACTCAAGGACGGCTACAATGGGATAGCCAGAGACGCCGCAGGCATGTTTCTAGAGGAGGCGCCCAGTTAATGGTCAGGTATACCTGCCCTGGTGGCTTAGCCGATAGAGGTTTCCGCTGTTAAGCATAATAACACGTGTTTGATTGTCGCCTGCCATAGCAGCCGCATGCAGATGGACAAAAGCCAAACGCCAGTGTTCTTAGAATAAATTTCATGTTAAACTATCCCAGGTGGCAAAAAATAATAAACTTTCTCCACTGGGGCGTGCCTTTTAATCATCCTGAAGTCTTGGCACGTAAAAGCATCGAACTTATCATTTTCGGTTAAGTGCGCTGGTGCTTGCGTAGATTAAGTGTACGATAGTGTTTACATGACATAACTAAGTAAAAGAATAACAGAAAAAAAACTATGCAGCAATATATACGGTGAGATATCAGCGAAAATACAGGCATGCTAACCTGATATACCTCATTATTTATTCATCTATATGCTTTTATGTGCGTTTATTGTGGCAGAATTCTGTATGGTTTAAACGACTTGCCAATTTGAAACGCCTTGTAGTTTATCCTGAGCTGATTTTTCTGCGACGCACCTTTTTTTTCATATTTCGTCACTTTATGTTCCGGATTGACGTCAAAGAGAGCCGGCATTTCCTGTGGACCCAGGGCGCTCAGTTTCGATATCGCCTGGGTTGGAGTCTTCACTTTCGATGATAAATATCTCAAGTTATGTGTGTTTTCCTTATTTAAAAAAACGGGCACGCCATAAATTACCGCGTCCTACAGCTCTTCCATTTAAATAACTGCTGTGAAGTTATAACTAACATTTTAATTAACGAAGTTCTGGTAATACATCCTTTAGCACACCTTTAGCGCGGCGAAGTATTTCCGCCTCGACATAGATTAGGTTTCCAAAGACGATAGGCGCTTTGCTGTAACATAATTTATATTTAAAAAAATTAGTATTGTTTAAAAAAACACACCCTGTCTTCAAAGCTGCGGAACTTTCTACGCAAACACGTCACTATCATCAGGAAATATGACATGACAAGAACTTTACTTCACTCCTGAGGAACTCAGAGGCCCCCCAAGTTCTAGTTGGTGGATGATTTGTAATCTCTGAAGATGACAAACCCTCTGACGCCACAAGAAGGAAGGCAATAAAGCTGACTGCTTTCAACGCGATAGCGTTAAAGAGCTCGTCTCGCAGAAATCCCGGTGTCGGCGTCGGTGTCGGCGTATTTGGTTGTGGGCAAAAATCATCAATTTGTCCGTGACCGAAAAATCGATAAAGATGCAAACAAAATAAATAATAAAAAAAAAATTCACCGCCATATCCACGAGGTGAATGATGTTAGAGGAGCTTGCTCGGAGGTGATCGGGTAACCCGCGAATGCTCGCACACATTTCTGTACCATCATATATAGACGTGACAACGTTGTTATATATGCATTACATACACAATGTTTATTAATGTACGGTTGGATGCAGTATATACATTTGGATGAAGTATATATACATTTGGATGAACTATAAACATTATATGTACACAAGACATGTTGTTTACCAAGTTGAAACACATTCCTCTACCATCATATATAGACGTGACAACGTTGTTATATACGCATTACATACACAATGTTTATCAATTTACGGTTGGATGCACTATATACATTTTGATGAAGTATATAATTATTTGAATGAACTATAAACATTGTATATACACAAGAGATGTTCTTTTACAGAGTACAAGGGCGTCCGTCGATGAGCTTGGGGACTCGTTCCCCTTTAAAGATGAGGGCTATGTGATCAGTGGAGTATGTTGCCAAGGGATCATCGATGATGGGACGCAATGGAAAGTTTGAGAAGGCAACATCGATACAGGTGCCCTTGATGGTGGTAGACCTTTTCTGTAGCAAGGCTTGTTAACGAGCCGGCGCTTGATGTGTACGTCAAAGGCGGCGTCGTCGGGCACGTTCCGCGGCAGGCACTGCACAGTCTTGGCCACGTCGATCGGCACATTAACCACCTGCCCCTTTATGCCGTACTGGCCGCTGCCGTGAGTCAAACGCCTGGCGCTCATAAATGGCAGACGTGGAGCTATCAGGCGTTCTTCAACGGGGTTGAGAGCAGGCAGGTGAGAGGGCCGGGGAGGATATCGGTACCCGTGCGTAACACTCATCGTAGGAACTTTTCCCGCCACCAGAGCGCTTTTACACGTAGAGCAAACTCTGTACGTACTGAAGTCTGTCGGCGGGGCCGATGGCGTGGCAGCGACAGGGAACTCTCTTTCAAGGACTGCGACGGCGTTGGCGCGGGACTGCTCGTTACGGATGCTCGCGATTATGGTCATGTTATTGTCGAACCACAAGCGGTCGCATACCTTGCAGCTGTGGCCGAAGGTGTGGTCGAGGAAATCCCGCTTGAAGCGCGCGTCGGCGCCGCCAACCTCAGGTAGCAACCGCTTTTGACGCTTAGCCGCGGCATCCCGCGCCCGCACTTGGGGGTTCTCTTGCCGCCGCTTCCGATCTGCTTCTGCTTTGCGACCTCTCACCGCGGGGTCCGCTCGACGGCGCGCATCTCTGGCCCGCACCTCCGGGTTTGCTTGACGGCGAGCCCTGTGCGCTTCGGCCTCCCGGGCTCTCACCGCAGGTCTTGGCGTCGAGCCCGAGCTGCTTCTACTCGGCGACATCTCACCGCAGGGTCCGCTTGACGGCGCGCTTCGCTGGCCCGCACCTCCGGGTCCGCTTGACGGCGCGCCCTCTTCGCTTCGGCCTCCCGGGCTCTAACCGCAGGGTCTTGGCGTCGAGCCCGTCGCGCTGCTGCCTTGGCTGGGGTGTTCATGATGCGGAGATGTATCCAAGCGAAGATGTATCCTAGAAGAGTCACCTAACCAGCGCTTGCGCCACTTGCGCCGAGCGTGGTGTGCGCCGCCTTGAGCAGTGGCTGGCGGTGGCGCGCCATCTAGTGAGCATTCTTGAAGTCACCGGAGAGAGCGCAGCTGCGCCGAGCGTAGTGTGTGCCGCCTTGAGCGGTGGCGCAATCTAGCGAGCATTCTTGAAATCACCGGAAAGAGCGCAGCTGCGCTCCTGGCGGGACCCATGAGAAGTAGGGAGCCGACGGTCACTGCGATGTGGACAAGGCGCGAGCATAAGAAGCTTGGCGAGCAAGCTCCTAAAAGTAACTGTTTCGCCCCAAGGGCGAAGCAATGAATGCGAGAGCAAGATATTGGAATGTCACAGGAATAACGGCATGTAGCTAGAAAGTTGCTGCACGCTGCTCAAGAAAAATGACCCAGGAAAAGAAAATAGACAAGGTGAATGCGTAGCAACAGCTGTCACAGCTCGACAGTTGCAGCGTGCTGCTCAAACATAAAGAAGGACGCACGGAAAGAACACACAGGTATAGATTGGACGAGGGCGAAATGTCACAGCTGTTACCTCAACTAGCCCGTACTTTGGTTCTTCTAGCTAGCAGCTCACTCTTTTCGAAAATGCAGTCGCTGCAGCGAGCAAAGTGATCTTCGTGTGGCATCTGCCTTCAACGCAAACTTTGCGGTGAAAGCACAAGAGTTACAGAACTCCCCCTCAAGATATAGGTGCTTGAGCACGGTTGACCACGCTCATTATGTCAAAGTACAAGTCGGAGGCGCACATCCCAACTCCGGTGAACAACACTAGGGAGTTTTGGAACTGGGGAACCTAGAAATTTGCCAGCCGCCAGGGCGCATACGCAGAACGGGGAACCTAGAAATTTGCCAGCCGCCAGGGCGCATACGCAGAACGCGAGCCACTCTCCGACTCTTGCGCTCGCGTTGTCCCAAGACCCTGTAGCGCGCTCCTCTGGGCGGCGAACAAAACTGGAGAGTGCGTGACCTCGACAGAAGAAAATAAAGACGGCGGGCACGTGAAGCCACTCTCGCGTTCCTTGATGGCGTCGATTGTTGCCACTAAAGTAAAGCTTAATTTGGGTCTAGTTGGTGCATATTTGTTTCGTTTTCTCTTGTTTCGTCGCCTAGAGGAAACTGATTCATACCCACAAGGGGAATGGGCCCCACTGTCATTCACAAAGGAAATGTAAGCGCTATGTTCTATAAAAGAAAATAAAGGAGAGAAGAATGGAACATGAATTAAATGCCTGAGGCTAAAATTACAGCGCAAACGTGCTTGTTCGTTCTTCTTTCTTCTTCGTTACTTTCTTACCCCTGCATCCACCTGAATACAATTTCATGTCTTCGCGTATCTAATACGCTATCATCCTTGTTATATACTTTGGTTTACAGCCATTATTGTGTGAGCATGTGCGATAAGGTTGCCTTGGGTGTATATATGCATTCGCGTATGAAAGAATGCAGCAGTTGTTATTCAGCGCTTCTGCCGTACGTTTCTAAAAGAGCGCGCAAACGGACGGGACGAAGAAGGGTACCACAACACAAGCGCGGACTCTCAACTGGTGATTTATTAAAATACCCAGATTATTTAAACAAACACGATATACGTAATGAGCATGCGCAGAGAAGATGGTGGGAAAACACAACAGTGCAAAACAGAAACAAAAATATGCTGAGGAAACAGTTCGTTTCTTCGTGGGTGTCATGTGCGTTTGCGCTGTAATTTTATCCTCAGGATTCTGGTCACGGTGCAAGATAGATACTGTGATTCTGGTTCAGCCGTCTCGTTCCTTCCCTCCTGTGACATAAACCTACAATAGCCAAAGCGTTCACACCAGCTCGCACCACCACGAGTCACGGGACGCTCTTTTGTTTCCCTGGCCGACTGGCCACGAGTTGCACTGCGCTACAACCCCAAAATGGAAAACTAGCGCTGGTCGCTAGCGATACGACACAAACGTGGCGCGGGGAATGATGCAGCATAGCCAGCGTCTCGCATAATTTTAACTTCGCCACTGGCGTCCCATGCGTTTCACCCAACGCTGCGTGCGTTTGTATTCTGCCGTAAGCATCCCAGAGAACGAATGACGCATGGCGTAATAGGCTAAGGCAGGGCGCTGCGGATGGAGGGGTCGCAGTTTCGAATGCGCGGTCGTGCGCTTCAGAAATTTTAGGGGCGAAGCTCCTTAAGGCGGCACCCGTTCGTCCCTCGTAGTCGTAGTCGTAGTGCGTAACCAGTCTTACGCTTTGACCTCCAAGGTGGTGCCGGTGGGAGATTTTTCCTGTGCGTTGTTGAACAATAAAAAATTCGCAGCGGTAGCTAAAAGCCGACTTCTTCTGTCTCTCATTCCCATTAGCAGCCATTCTTTACCTCCAAGGTAGTGCCTGGTGAGATTTCTCCTGTGTGTGATTAAACAATAAAAATTTTGTTCAAAACGCCGTTGATTGATGAAATAAACCAACGAAAGACGCCAGATGTTTTGTAAAAGCAAAACGGAAGAACGCCAGATGTTTCTAAAGCAAAACGAAAAGACGCCAGCTGCTTAACGAAAGACGCCAGATGTTTTCTAAAGCAATGGTTTTCTAAACAATGAAAATTCACAGCGTACATGTAAAATTAAAGTGAGCTGCAAGTCGTCATAACTCATCGAACCTTTAGTATAAACGCGCCCGATCTCACGTCGGTGATGACGTACTGGGCAGAATTCACGGAAGATTCACGGTTTACCGATGAACCTCCGCAGCTTCGCCCACTCATCATCATTCACTCCGTGGATATGCTGTGATTTTTTCCTTCTGAGTAATTTTTATTTGTGGCTTTTATGCATAGAGGGCGACGGCAAAAATCCGCCGAGAGTGTCCATATAATTGCTATCGCAATAAAAATCTTAGGTTCTAGTCAGAATCGAACCCAGGCCATCTGCGTGGCAAGCAGGTGTGTCGAAAAGAACATTATATGAATGCCATGTAGTCGAAGGTGTCTCCTTAACGCGTGTTATATTATGTAGCAGAAATGTAGAATCGCCCCAGGAGTGAAAACTTGTGAATTGCGCAACGAGTGCGTGGTTTAAAGCTGCCCTCTGTTAGAAAGTGTGCAGCTGTGTAGTGGGTACATGGCCAATTTTCAAAAGAAATAATTATCGCGTAGTCGGCACTGAACAAGTGTACTTGTAGTAGGTATTCTAGGATTGTGTGAAACGGCCAACGTTACGCGCACAGTCATTCGTTTCCTAAGGGCACGGTTGAGGTATGCCCACAGAACAGAAGCCAGCCTAGCAGCTGAGAAGGCGATGCGCACGGGGCCCGATTACGCTATCGCGTTCTGCACTTGAAGACGAAGCTCAAGCGCCCTCCAAGCTTTTTCTCGAATTGATCAAAGCCCGCTCTCTCCCTCTTTCCTTTCTTTCCTTGTGTATGTATATGAAATAATAATAATAATAATAATAATAATAATAATAATAATAATAATAATAATAATAATAATAATAATAATAATAATAATAACCAAATAAAGTTAGTTGCGCGGTGGGGCCGCCAAATAATTGCCTAGTATACTTATGAAGGCCTGATGAATGAATTGCGCTCATGTAGAATAGTATCCCTGTTTGTCAGATATAAACGCCTTTCCAAAAGATATAGTTTTCATAGCCTTCCTTGCAATAAAGTTTAACAGGAACAGCAAATAGTATTTCAGATTTCAAGTGTATGCCGAGGTGTTTTACTGATAGGAATATGCTAAGGCTGACGTCAGGTTCTTGGTAGAAAATACAAAATTACCCCTACGTGTTTGTCGAGTACGCTTGAATGCTGACCCAAAGGTCGTGGGATTGAATACCGGCCACGGCGGCAGCATTTCTATAATGCGAAATTAGAGGCCTGGGTACATAGATTTCGGTCCACGTTAAAGAGCACCAGATTTTCGAAATTTCCGGAGCCCTCCATTATGGCGTCCCTCGCAATCATATCGTGGTAATGGGGCGTAAAACTCCAACCATTATGAATTAATTGCTATAAATTTAAGAAGGAAAGAACTGTAAATTTCAAGGGCTCGTTTTCTTTGTTATACACAATATTAATGAGAACTAACAGACAATAATGCCAAGGAAAGTATAGGGGATGTTTTTAGTAGTAAATGTAAGGTAAATGTGAAGAAAGAAAAGTGGACGAAAAGATAGCTTGCCGCGGGCAGGCACGGTATAACAACGAAAACGAGCCCTTGAAATTTACAGTTCTTTCCTTCATTCATAGCGAGGGCCTCGTTCTGGCAGACTTGATTCTTTCAGGTAGTATGCGAGGGATTATTGGTCAGCTGCCAGCTCGTAATAAGTTCACGTGCTACGTGACGCCAACAGGCAGAAAAAGTGTTCCACACTCGCCGTCATGGCTACTGGCGGCGCTGACTGACGCTCCCACGTTTAAATGTACACATATACCCTGTAAAGTGGACGGGGGGATGGCTGCCGCGGTAGCTCAGTTGGTAGAGCATCGGACGCGTTATTCGAAGGTCGCAGGTTCGGTCCCTGGCCGCGGCAAGCTATCTTTTCGTCCACTTTTCTTTCTTCACATTTACCTTACATTTACTACTAAACACATCCCCTATACTTTCCTTGGCATTATTGTCTGTTAGTTCTCATTAATATTGTGTATAACAAAGAAAACGAGCCCTTGAAATTTACAGTTCTTTCCTTCATTCATAGCGAGGGCCTCGTTCTGGCAGACTTGATGCTTTCAGGTAGTATGCGAGGGATTATTGGTCAGCTGCCAGCTCGTAATAAGTTCACGTGCTACGTGACGCCAACAGGCAGAAAAAGAGTGTTCCAAACTCGACGTCATGGCTACTGGCGGCGCTGACTGACGCTCCCACGTTTAAATGTACACATATACCCTGTAAAGTGGACGGGGGGATGGCCGCTGCGGTAGCTCAGTTGGTAGAGCATCGGACGCGTTATTCGAAGGTCGCAGGTTCGGTCCCTGCCCGCGGCAAGCTATCTTTTCGTCCACTTTTCTTTCTTCACATTTACCTTACGTTTACTACTAAAAACATCCCCTATACTTTCCTTGGCACTATTGTCTGTTAGTTCTCATTAATATTGTGTATAACAAAGAAAATTTAAGCGAATTTCCGCCACTATATTTTATTCAGGTTAATTTGAATATTAAACATGTTGCATTATTCATTCTGATGGCCTAACTCGTGGAACTTCTTTACAAAATACTAGTCAGATCCAAACTCGAGTACCTTTCACCAATCTGAGATCCTCATTCTTGCTTATTTGCTAATGCACTAGGCCATACACAATCGCTCAGCTCGTTTCAATGTCGCCAATTACCCCGTACTGTTCGTATCTCATCCACAAAAACTTCTCTAGACCTTCCTGCCCTTTCTAACAGGAGGAAGCAGGCCCGCCTATGCGCCTTCCACAAAAAATTTTTCATGAATCCTGAAATAAAACGCACATTGCCACCTTCTTACGTTTCATCTCGCATCGATCATAACTTCAAAGTCCATGTGCCATTCTGCCATACCAACATGTACTTCAACTTCTACGTGCCGAAGACTGCATCCGAATGGAACCACCTTCCTGTCTCCATCGCCAGCAACCCTGATGATGCATTATTCAAGACTGCCATTTCTAACTTGAAACACCACTCCTCTCTGTTACGCCGCAAATGACACTGAGAGTATTTCAATAAATAAATAAATAAATAAATAAATAAATAAATAAATAAATAAATAAATAAATAAATAAATAAATAAATAAATAAATAAATAAATAGGTACGCGTTGAATTTCATAAACTTTAAGGAATATTTGTCCCTTGAAGGTAGTTTTCTGCAAAGAAGTGTGTTGTAGAAATCATGTCGAGTTATATGTCATAAGAAAGAAAATGAGAAATATAGAGAGCCAAGATCAAAGCCTTATATGGCACCCTGGACGAAATGGGAATGGATTCGAAAAGAAATCGGTCAACCTGTCTTACCTAGGAACTTCTGATTGTAATTGTCGGGTACAAAATATTGGCATGTGTGAGGAGTTTTAACCATCAGGATTTATGAGGTATCCATAAAGAGGATTCGAGGTTTTCACAAAAATAGCTTTGCTATAGTGAAACATAGGCAACGATGAATGAGGATGAATAACGCGTTCGATAAATTTGCGTTTCGAATGTTTCTTTGAAAATGGGTGTGTATACACGGAGCATGCGCACTACTTCAGTAAGAGATATTATTACAATAAAATTTTACATACCTCTTCCGTTAGGACTGGCTGATCTACGCGACCGTGGCAGGGTGTAATTGCCACTTCTACCGAATTGCATTTGCCGACTTCCTACTAAGCCTGTATAGATTGAATGACTTAGTCCGGGAAGTGGAGTTGCGAATACAGATGTGGGGCCTTCATCTTTTATCGAGCACAGAAGCACAAAAGCTGCAAGAAATATAAGAGCATTGGTGCTATAGCTGTGCGGCATTCTCATCGGACAGGCATGACCACAAATGGCGTTGTTTCGCCCACGACATTCTGCATTTTCGCGGACACAATGCACAATGAGACGAAATGCGTCATATAAAGATAGCGCAGTTAAAGTTCCTTGTTTTCGTTCTGTTGAACACCGGGCTGCAGGTGTATAACAACACAGACAAGAGACGAAACACTTGGGATTTGTCCTGCTGCGTTCCAGGATTATGTTGTGGTGGCATTGTTCCTTCATTTACCCACATTAACAATCCATATGGTCTCGCATATGGTATATTATCACATGGTTGTGACCGTGAATGCTTCAGCAGCCGTGACCTCCAAGACTGATATCACTTTAATAAGTTACCTTGGGGCCAGCAGAGCGCTAATGACTACAGTAAGGAGTTAGTGGTGGTCGCAGCATTTTCTTGCGCAGCCAGGGCACATTTACCGTATCTATCTATCTATCTATCTATCTATCTATCTATCTATCTATCTATCTATCTATCTATCTATCTATCTATCTATCTATCTATCTATCTATCTATCTATCTATCTATCTATCTATCTATCTATCTATCTATCTATCTATCTATCTATCTATCTATCTATCTATCTATCTATCTATCTATCTATCTATCTATCTATCTATCTATCTATCTATCTATCTCTGCTAGCTAGCTATATAGCTATGGTTAGCTTCCGACATCTGGACGCTCTCGTGGTCACCTCCTTAACTCGACGCGTACCAAATTTGCCTTACGAGATTATTAGTGCATGCCGAACATAGGCGTGCGCAGGGGGGGGGGGGTCAAGGGGGCGAGAAGGGGGGGCGCAAAGTCAGCCCTATACATTGTAGGGGGGGCGAGAAGAGGGGCGCAAAGGCAGCCGCATACATTGACATAATAGGGAGGGGGGCGCTGCGAGGAACCTTCGCCCCCCCTGAAGGGGAACCCTGCGCACGCTTATGATGCCGAACACAATTACCATAACATGACATTAATAATGTGACGTGGCTGTCGTGTGCGTCATGAAAGCTTTTCCCTTGGTCACAAATCACGTATACCTGCTTACCGTGGTCGTTGTAATGCGGGTATGCGCCAGAGGTGATTTACCGTGAATATCAACTCGGTAACGGGGAGAATAGACTTCGAAAATCGCAACGCGACAACGTTATGGAGCCCCTCTCATAGAAAGTGTGGTTAGTGCATTTAGCTGGGCTAGTTGCTACTGACTGAATGATTCCCTATTACTAGCGAATACGCACAAGGAATACACACAAGGAAGACACAGGACTTCCGCTAGACTTCAACTGATCTTTAATCGACATGAAGGAGAGGATATACAGGTTTTATTGAACACACGCAGGGGCCACGTCACAGACAAGATCCACCACAAGGAAATTCACCACCGGCTACCTGTACCGCCCACTCACAAGTGGTTTTCGCTTGCATAGACAGTCCAATTTTTTTTCGACAATGCCATGGATGGAGTGCTGACACATGCATCACCCGCCCTGTGAGTTTCGAGAGCCTCTACTATCTGCCTTTCTCTTTGTTGCTCTCCAACGTGCATCGCCGAAGCACCTCATAAGCAGGGATACAACCTTCGCACTTTTGCAGTGCATTGCTAATAAATCACCCGCTGCTAGTGATCCAACAGCCGTACGACGCTCCCTGAGCCGTTCATAACACATCTGCCCGTCTGATCTATATACACATTGCCGCAAGCAACTGGAATGGAGTACACGACTCCTGTTCTACAAGCTGTAAACTTGGTTTGGTGTTTCTTGGAACACCGCGGTTTCTCAGGTTCCGCCACTGAGGAGGGTAGCCGCGCCAGTTTATAGGAGCCGTGAACAGGACGTCAAGACCACATTTTTGAGCCATTTTCTTGAGCCGATGGATATCGCCGTGAATGTGCGGGATTGCAATCCGTTGCTTGCGTTCGTCTAAATTATTCTTGGACTATTTCCCTCTGAAGCTAGCTTTGAGCTCTCCTAAGAGCGCTTGAGCAATCGCCGTCACGGTTTCCCGAGGGTAGTCCGCCTTGTGAAAACGAGCAACCTGTCCACTCAAGCTAGCCCGAACATTGTGTCGGCGGGACTCCTTTAAGGCCGCACGCAGGCTTTTGATCACAGTTCCCCTCTTAACTAGCTTGGAATGAGCTCACGCGTAATTAAGAACACCCCCTCTTTTTTTTTGGAATGCGGCTAGTACATCCAGCATATGCTCTTTCCAGTAAAGCGAAGGGACAGCTCTAAAAATTG
The DNA here is from genome assembly GCF_013339695.2 of Rhipicephalus sanguineus. NCBI lineage: Eukaryota > Metazoa > Arthropoda > Arachnida > Ixodida > Ixodidae > Rhipicephalus > Rhipicephalus sanguineus. The sequence continues at coordinate 156,627,888 of NC_051182.1, forward strand.
GATGGTGCCATTCAAGGGCCTCTCATGATTATACCGCAGTCCCCCCGCGCACATATTAAAAAAAATATATAAAATGCTAAAAACAGAGCTTTCATTATCGAGCAAGTTGTCAAGATTAACAATCGAAAGAGAATTATCTACGAATCTAAAACAATCAACAACGCTTTGATCTAGACACTCAGCAATGCGTTTGTCACACTGAGATAAATATATTTCACTAAGGAGCGGGGCTGTACAAGTGTGTGCAATGAAATCTATATATCCTGTCCTTCATGTCGATTAAAAATCAATTGAAGACTAGCGGTTCTCCTGTGTATTTCTAGTAGTCCTTGTGCGTGTACGCTAGTAATATGGAAACATTCAGCAAATGGGGTGCCTGCACGGGGAGCGCTGTCAGTGAGCGTAAAATCAGACCGAAGCAAAGAGTAACGAGCATGGTTGGAGCCGCAATCAAACTCAGGCATCACGGGTGGCAGTCGAGTGTTATACCACAGAGACACGCTAGTGCTTGAAACGGTTTCGGGGAACGATCATGTACAGGTGCTGTCGGGATGACGCAATCGCGGTTGCAGTGTTTTCTATCCGCTGTCATAACAATGTAATAAACATTACATAAGTACTACGATGGCACGGCAAGCTATAGTCAACCTTTCCTCAATAACAGTGGGGTACGCTGACAACTGCTACTGATGACATGGCCATCATCGCACCGTAGCGTGCAGTACGCTACGTTGCTGTACGCTAGTAAACAAAAAATGACTTGTTGTCCAGCCAGCGTTAATAATAATTGCTGTGGTTTTACGTCTCAAAATAACAATATGATTATGTAAGACGCTTAGTGGAGGTCTATAGAAATTTCGACCAACTGTGGTGATTTTTCAACGACCAGCTCAGACGGACAAGGGCCAAGAAAAGAAACAGAGACAAGCGCTGTCTTCCCAATGAGAGTTTATTGAAACAACGCACATGTATATATGTCACCACACCACACCACGTGAGCGCGCACCGAAAAATCGCGTAACCATCGTCATTATTCTTCTTTCACCTAAATCAAAGCACACGGGCCTCTGGCGTTTCGCCTCTGTCGAAATACGGCTGCCGAGGCCAGGATTCAATCCCGCGACCTTCGGGTCCGCAGTGAGGAACCAAAACCACTAGAACACCGCGGCGGGTTGGGGAGCCAGCGCTAGTGTTGTATTCGGTCGGTGGGCATCGGCACAAACTCTGACCAAAGCACCCTCTTTCTGCCCCAGCAACACCTAGGAAGTCGAAGTGCTAAGGTATTGGTGGATCACGCCAGATTGGGATATGATGTCTGTGTATTCAATTGGAAAAGGTGTTCGCTGGGTAGAGACGCAGAAGCCGCTGAGCATTGTAACCGGTGTCAATATGCCGAGCAGCTCTAGACTTGCGCTCCCTAAAATGTTCATTGTGATTGTAGGAAGCATGAAAACGCTCAATAAGATTTATTCACTAATTCCGCTTGAGTGGCTTTTAGCACGGTGTCGAAGCTGTGGAGTTGAGGTGGGTGCGGCGAATACATACTTGCCTGCAGTAACTTTTCTTGCTCTCACTGTTGCACGCATGATCTTCACCGGATGGCCCATGTCCAGAAACATACATAACTTTCACTTTCATTCGAATATTCAAGCAGGTAGGAAAAAATATACCAATTTTAGCTGACCTTCCAGCTCATCGGCCTTCGTGAGACCAACAAGTACCACGGTAGCAGCACATAAAATGAACAATGACGTATCACGATCATGTTGCTGGCTGACAAACGATCGATAAAAGAGCATGAGCTATCAGGTAGCGTGATATGACAAGAAAGAACAGCAATAGAAACGCACGTCTGCACATTCGCCAAAAAAAGAAAAAAAGAAACAAATGAAGCGGGGGCGTTGCGTTAATGCCTACGCAGATGCACTGACCTCGCTTTGGAAATATACAGGCCTTTTCACTTTTTGAGAAGGTACCGCCCCTCGCCTGCCGATGCAACCAGCGCGCGTTCGTTCGCTAGCAAGCCAGCCGCACGCTGCCTCAAGCTTTCAATCTCGTAGTGGATTCCCTTCAACAAGTGCATCGACATTACAGCAACCATCATCAGCGTCATTTTCGCCATGAACTTGGCTTTCAACGCGCCCACAGGTGTACCAGCGAAGCCCCCTAACCACCGGATAACGTATACAATGAACTTGGATCCTCCGAGAAAGACACTGGCTTCCTTTATCCTAACTTGAACTCGGCCGCCATCAAAGAAACCGCTCATTACCCGGCTGGTCAACACAGTGAAGCAGAGACAGTGAAACCCTAGAGACCTGCCTAGGACTTATACCCCTGCCAGCAAGACGAAGCACCGTCGGGACCTATATATTCCTGACAGACAGGACGACTGATGAACAACCATACGAACCGACAAGGTGAGCCTTGTGCCACAAAGGCGAATACTTCTCTGCCTTATTGAAGCTACGAAAAAAAAAAAAAAAACTTGGCGAAAAATTGACTGCATATTTCTACTCTTAGTGCATATTTAGCGGCTCATGTCATACCCAACAGACTGTCTTTCAGTAAAAGTAGCCACCAGTCATACATCCTTGCCCATAGGCATTGCATCCTTGGAAAATCAATTGAAAAAAAGTATTCCTTGGCTGTCCAGAGGGCCCACGATGCGGCGGTCGGGCTTGGCCTGACTGTCCCAACGTGGGAGCGGCCCGCTGCGCGTTGAGTCGTGCACCTCAGGACTTACAATAAAGTTTCGCATCCATCCATGCATGAAAGGAATTGAATACTTAGGACGGCTTCTTTAGATCTTACCCGTATTGTTTAAAACCATTCTCACCATGATTTAAAACAATCAAAATACGTAGCGAGAGCTTTACGCCATTGGTGACTTCAGAGCGCATGAAATCGCTGAAACGGAAATGTAGGAAGTGAGGAAGCTAAGCGATATTTATAGCGAAAAATGAGAAATGTCTCTCCATGACTGCGTAATTCGCTCGTTGTTTCCAAGGCAAGTAATATCTAAGCAGAAAACTGGGCATGTTGGTATATATCTTTACTGGAGAGCGCGCACTGACGACGGAGACAAAGAGAAAAGAACACGCCACAAGCGCTTACTTTCGACTAAAGTTGAATGAAGGAAAACGGAAGAAAATTGCAGAGTACCACGCATGCGTCACTACGCAAAATACAAAACTCAACGATACTCGTCACACATTGCTTAAATATCGATCTGACACCATGACGACGTCTTAAAAGAAATCTGTCTAAACCTACAAGGTGCTATGCTGAGTTGTCCAGCTGGGTTGGTTCGTAATAGTTCTTGAACATCTTGCAAACAGCGCAAAAACGACGCGGTCAAAAGAAGATAGGACAAACCACAGTACTGACCTTGCAACTCTGTTTATTTAAGGACGCAAGCACACTTGAATACTCACAACCTTTTACCCATGTGACCACTTCACACATGACGTTAGAAGGCACCATTCTGAATCCTAAAAACCCACAAGCATAAACAAAAATTCGGCAGATCCCGCGTACCGTGGGAGTCGATGTTATGCGAATCATGCGGCGGGTAGGTGACTGTGGTGTAACTTTTTTTACTGAGCGATACGTTAGAAAATGACGTAAAGATTTGTATAAATTTTATACGCACACGCATATATATGCTGAAGAGCCGCATATGTGTTATATATCCAGTTGTTTACGGTTGGGTAACGCTGCCAATGGCAACGTGGGTATTACCAACACCAGAAGCGGTAAGCTGATTTGTAGTGCTTATACGTGTCCCGAGAACGCACGCACGTTTCACGAACCCGTGTGCATGTGTGCACACGGGTTCTTGACAGTTCTTTAACAAAGGCATCATCACCGTGATCAGTGAGCACCAGCAGCTGGTCATGACTTGTTATCGGATCCGGTCGTGATCGCGGAGACGAAGGTTCATGTGTAGTGAAGTATGAGGTATAGTACAGCTCTTGGAAATCGTGGATGCCTCGGTCACTTCGTCGACAAGTTGTCTGTCGATAGAGCCGGCGACATGTCGGAACCTGAAGCCACCCTTCGCGTTGGTGAGGTATAGGCCGTCGAGGCTGGTAGGCCTGGATAGTGCTGCGTAGACCAACATCAGTGGATGGCGCTTGTCGTATTCGTAGACTACCTGGGCGTATGTGGCCTACGTTGCCTAGTCTACAAAGCGGCTGTCAATCAATCTGGCATCATCCTCGGCCAGCATGAGGCCATCGCCCAGCCTCGTGGGAAATCAAAAGGATACTGCGTCATTCTGGCGGACAAAGTGCATTTTACGGTGCGGAGATGTGGATATCACATGTAACTTTCTGTAATGTATTCCTCCGGGGTCGAGCAATGCTTCAATATAGCTTGCTGAATCATAGGAATACAAATGTGATGTTTATTAGACTGCTATAAAAGCGGAGACAACACTGGAACCACATACGTTAATCTGATATGACGCCTGTATCGTAGGAGTACACATCGTATGAGCATCATGTAGTGTTTATTGCTTTCTTGTAAAATTAGATAGGCAGCACCACAACCACAATTGACGTTGCACGAGATTACGCCTGCGTAGGCTGTTTTTACAAACCAGTAAATTTATAGAGCTGCCGTGGCTCAGTGGTAGAATACCTGATTGCCACGCAGAGTGCTTGGGTTCGATTCTTGCTGGGATCCTAATTTTCATTCTTTCCATTCTTTGAGTCAATGCTGCCGATGTTGGTTTTCCTTAACGCTCTAGCATTTAAGTAGCTACCAATGTCTGTTCTCGCCGTTCCTGGGTAGACATAAACTGTCAATCACCTGTGGCGCATACCCGTACACCACGGCCCGTGGTAAACGGGTGCGTGCCACACGTGTCTAGTGGAAAGGGTTTGACGAGGTAGGCGACAGGATTTTAAAGTTATTCATGTCATGACCCACAATCATATTCATCAAATTCTCTTACCCTCCTATGCAAATTTTTGTCTACACCAAGTTAAGGAGGCGATCATGAGAGCACCCAGACGTAGGCGGCTAGATAGATAGATAGATAGATATGTAGATAGAAACGCTCAAAGTGCCAGAGGTTCACTAAGAAATGCTTCGCATTTAATATTCCAATCGCTTCTCCGTGACCTACCGCAAATTAGATTGCTGGGGTCCTGAGCGTTCCAAGAAACAGTATTCATTTTTATGCACGGCAATGGAGGGAGAGCTAATGCGCTGCTCACCCATCTGTCTAATGTGAAATGCTTGGATGATTTCTCTAGTGAACCTGATTATGGTTTCATAAAATACAGGCACGCAGCCGCACTGCAAAATATGTTGTGCATAATGCGAGTAAGAATTTCCCTGCAAAGAACGCTTCTGCTCTAGCAATCTAATATTAGCACCGACCCGTCTTACCTACGTGCATACGGCCACATGAAAAGATAGACAACGCTCGTTAAGGTAGACAACGATCTTGCCGCCCCTTACTGGAGGACGCTGCGCACGCTCATGCTTCAGCGCAATGCTACTAAGAGTAAAACTGTCTTCTGGAAAGAACGCTTTTGTATTCTAGAATATTATGACCCCGCAAACGAACTTTTGCAGTACATGGACTCATTGAATGTCTTGAGAAATTGGCTTACAGCGCCGGCACCCATTCACTACTAGATGCTCCCTTAATATGAAATATGGTTATTTACGACACTTTGAGTAGGCTTTTCGAAGGAACCTAAGTGTCTTTTCGGGTAACTGGATTATTTAACGCTTTAGATGTCGTGCCGTCGCAAATAAGAATTACATATTACAGGCTGTGGTATTATATTAAGACAATAAGTGTTACAGTATTACACACACAGCGCCTTTTGCGGGTTTCCCTGACACCAATGAAGACTAATTCATAGTTTCGTCATGGTGTCACCTAAAGAAACAGTGTATGTGCAATCCTAGCATATGATGAATTTAAGACCCTTTCCTTGAAATCACGTGTGCATTACTAGCTGTGTTAGTGAATGCGCACTGCGCAACGCTTTACTCGTTTTATTTAAATGTCCTTCGCGAAACTTTTACTTTATTTCTTCATATATTTGGGGTTATCGGAACAAATATTAGCCGTAGGTGCGCTAACGCTCTGTAAACAGCTAGTATTTCACAAATATCGAAAATGTTTCATCGTTGATGTTTTAAGTATGAACTCTTCGCATCCGTTGGCTTCAGGCTTCTTTCGAAGCAATATCGTTGTATTGTATTGTTGCTGTGGCCACGACATGAAACTGCTCCTTGTTATGTCTCACGTGTTTGTCCTGCGGTGAAAACACAATTATTAGCAAAACTTCACTTGGATTCGATAAAAGCCATGAGTATATCACGCATACAATTTGCTCTAGAATACATGCTTGCTGGCTTTTGCTGAATGCGAATCGGTTAGATTTAAATACATAAAATTGAAAAGAATGAATAGCCTAGCTTTCTACAAAATTTAACGTGCATTCTGAAACTGCAAGTCAATTGCAGTTATGTTATCCTCCTAAGTTATTCTGTAAGGAAGAAACAATGAGAAGTTAGACAATAGTCTGATGCTTGTCCTACACAGTTTGCTTAGAGAATGTGACTGCTAAAGGTGACCAGGTACTTTATAGTTTTCAGGCATGTGTGCCTAGCTTACTTGCCCATGAAAGAGAGAATCAATATCGACCCTTTTTTTTAGCCTCAAGACACAAAGCTAGTCATCTGATGACCAATGTTTTCTCACAGCAATGACCCCAATTGCAGTCTTTTCTCATCAGAATGGCTGGGACGATGAAGTGATATCGTGTAGCCAAAAGAACCTTTCCTGTGTGTCCCTGTGATTCTTTCTGGCAATGACAAGTTACTTTACTCTTTTGTGTATAATATTGCTACGAGTCAGGAGGCGTTTATTGAGAACACCCAGCGGCGGAGCACTGGTTGGGGTGAGGCTACGGAAGCAACAACAAAGTCCTCATCGTTGCCTTCTCCCACAGCTCCTCTTTCTCGCTCCAGAGGCGCCGTCACACTTCTCTTCGCGCAGATGAAGCCCGCCGGACGAGACAGGTGTCCTCTCGTTGTGTACATGGCTTTAGCCGGGCGACGCGCGTAACTGCAGTTCTTGGAGAACGTCGACCGCTGGGTGTTAGGCGCGCTACCGTATAGTTTACCTCACTCAAGCGGTTGATGATGGCAAACGGGCCAGCATAGTGTTCCAAGAACTTGGTGCATAGACTGCGCTTCCGTACTGAGGTCCACAACCACACAATGTCACCAGGGACATAGCTCACAGGGCGGGGCTTACTGTCGTATCTGCCCTTTGATGTGGTCTGGGAAGCTAGCGTGCGGAGTCGCACTAGTCGACGAGCTTCCTCAGCACGAAAGAGAGTCTCAGCTACTGATAGATGAGCAGCGGTGGTCAAAGGGAGGATAGTGTCCAAAGTATAACGAGGTGGGTGCTTGTAGAGAAGGAATAATGGGCTATAGCATGACATTTCGTGTCTTGCTGTGTTGAACGTGTAAGTTATAAACGGCAAAATCTCGTCCTATTTCTTATGATTGGACGCCACGTACATTGAAATCATGTTGGTAAGCGCCCGGTTCGCACGCTCGGTAAGTCCGTTTGTTTGAGGATGGTAGGGTGTTGAATGTCGAAAACTGGAAGCACACAAGCCTAGCAATTCCTTTACAACATCTGCAGTGAACTGGCGTCCACGGTCGCTGATTATCACTCGGGGCGGCCCGTGCCGGAGAATGACGGAATGTAACAAGAATAAAGAGACGGCAGCAGCAGTCGCAGAGGGGATGGCGGCCGTCTCGCAGTACCGAGTGACGTAATCGATGCAAACGACTATCCAGCGGTTACCGGTGGAGAATCGTGGGAAAGGACCTAGAAGATCAATTCGCACTTTCCCAAAAGGCGAGCACGCCGGCGGCACAGGCTGGAGTTGACTGGCGGGAACTTTCGTGCGACGCTTGTGGCCCTGACACCTCGTGCAGCTGGCGACATACTGCTCGGTAGTCTGACGCATTCGCGGCCAATAAACACGCTTTTTAGCTCTATACAGAGTCCGTGCTGATCCCAAGTAGCCGGAAGTGCGGTCATCATGCATGGTAGGTATATCGAAGAACGGAGGCTTTCCGGCACCGCTAACAGCAGTAAAGGCTCAGTTGCAGTGTAATTCTTCTTATACAGCATTCCATTGCGAACAGAGAACCGACGCACTACCTGAGAGTCTTGAGCGACAGAAAAGCATGGCTGCAACTTTGGATCCTTCAGCTGTTCAGCCTTGAATACGTCCACGTCGGGAAAAGCAGGATCAAGGGAAGAGAGGTGACGATTGAAGTTTTCTGCCTCGCAGTCGTGGACTTTAGAGGTAGTCTTGGAAGGCAGTCAGAATCGGCATGCGCCGGCCGGTTTTTTAAGATACAGTGAAGTCGTACTGAGATAACTGATATTTATTCTCCAACCAAAGTTACGAAGACACGTAAAAACCCGACGTTTCGGAACCAGCTCGGTTCCTTCCTCAGGGGGGACTGCGGCGGCTTGGCAGCGGCCTCTTTAAGGCACTCTCGCGGCGGTTAACGACCCCACGCATTATCGAGGAGCGTAGCCCATGCGCATACACCGGGGGGAGAGTTCCGAGTGAACGGTTGATATTTTGAGTGGTCCTCTGTATATGCCACGACTCCAGTAGTAACCTCCTCCTCCACTTGGTTTCACTTTCGAGGATGGCGGTTCCGTTGAAGTCTATTCTGTGGTCAAACGTCTCTGCGTGCTCGGCGACGGCGCTGCGTTCTTTGTTGAGTTTACGGACGTCGTTGACGTGTTGCCTAATCCGTTCGGGGAAGTTTTTGGTCTCGCCGATGTATGACGAGGGGCAGTCGGCACACGGTATTTTGTAAACGACGCCGGGCGCCCTGTCTTTTGTTGGTCGGTCTTTCGGGCGGGGAAGGAAGCGGCCCAGCGTGCATGAAGGCACGTGCGCGATGTGCACGCCTTCTTTCCTAAAAATCCGAGCCAACGCCTCGCTGGCTCCCTGGACGTATGGGACCGACACGCGTTTTGGAGAGCTGTTCGTCAATGCTGGCTGGGAGTCGCGTAACCTCTTTTTCTCTGCGCGACGGATCGAATGAAATTTCTGGGATAACCGTTTTTTCTGAGGTCCGCAATTACGCGGGCCTCTTCTTTCCGGCGTTCCGTGTCAGTGGAACATATCTTTTTGGCTCTCTGAAGTAATGTGGACACAACGGAGGCCTTGTGGGTGGAGGGATGGGACGAATCGTATTGAAGGTACCGGCCGGTGTGCGTCGGCTTCCTGTAAACGGAGAACTCCAAGTCACTGCCCCTTCTTGCCACCTGGACGTCGAGAAAGGGGAGGGTGCGGTCGCGTTCACACTCGACCGTGAACTGTATGGCTGGGTGAACGGAATTTAGGTGCAGTCTGAAGTTTTCAATTTCAGATGTCTTCATGACACAAAAGCAATCGTCCACGTAGCGAAGAAAGAGCTTGGGTCGCGGCGAGAAGGAGCCAAGTGCTTCCCTTTCTATATGTTCCATGGTCAGGTTTGCCATTGTGACGGAGATGGAGGCTCCCATTGCGGTTCCACTGTTTTGCCTGAAGATTGTTCCTTTGTAGGAAAAATACGTGCTGGACAGGCAGAATTCCAGTAGGCGGCAGAGTTCGTCAACAGTGAGTGGGGTCCTTTGACTCAAGCCATCGTCACCCTCAAGAGCAGCACGGGCACAGGATACAGATAAGGGTACCGGCACATTGGTGAACAAAGATACGACGTCGAACGAGACCAGGCTCTCGTCTTCGTCGATGCTCACCTCTGATGCTAGCTGCACGAAATGGCTGGAGTCGCGGACATGAGTTGGGGTATTCCGGGTGAGAGGGGCGATGATTCGGTGCAGGAAGCTTGAAAGGGCTCGGCATGGAGAGGAAGTGAAGTCGACGATCGGTCGGAGGGGGGCGCCAGGCTTGTGAATTTTGGGTAGTCCGTAGAAACCCGGTGCGGAGCCGTTGCGGCAGATTAGACTTAGGTAGAGTGCTTTTAATTGTGGGTGGTGCTTGAAAATTTCGGAGAGTAGCTTGTTTAGCTGAGTCTGAGTTTGCTTCGTCGGATCCTTTTTTAGCTGCGTATATGCGTCACCCTCTAAAAGGGCCGAAATCTTCCGGTCATAGTCCCGGCTGTCCAGCACCACCGTTGAGTTGCCCTTGTCAGCGGGGAGGATGACAATGCTCTGATCTTGTCGGAGTTCCCGAAGGGCTTTGCTCTCTTCTGCGGTCAAGTTCTTTTTCCCTTGTGACGGCAATTTCGAAAGGATTCCAATTGATTTTAGTCTAATTTCTTCTCTGGCGCTTGGCCTCACACTCTGGACGGCTTCCTCTACAGCCGCGACGACTTTCGATAAACGGGGCGTCGTTGACACGTTATACCCGTGTCCCTTTGCCAGAACAGAAGTTTCCCGATTAGTGAGTGGGCGGGATGACAAATTGGTCACAAACCTGGGATTTGGGTTGCCTTGGGGCGAACCCCGGTCCAACAGGTGAGAAAGTTTCCTATCCTGCGCGGTCCGATGCCTGTCTGCAGACGACGCCGCCACGGAGTCCGCGAATGCGTCGATCGGAGGCATCAATCCAGGAATGCGGTGCTGAAGTTTACGCTTGGCGAAGAACAGGTCTAATTCCTTTTTCCGTAGAGAGGCGTTGATTTCGTGCAGGCGGGCGTTGACCAGCCGTTGTTCTGCTCTCATGACGATTTCCATACCTTCGGGGGTCGAGACAGGGCGTTTCAGGCGTAGGCTTTGAGGGACGACTTTCCTATCTTTGCAGGTGCGATTGAAGTCCAGATGAGTTTTGAAGACTGATATTCCCTCCTTGATGCGTATGTAGCGCTTGACTAGCTGCATGGTATCGCGGCCGAAGTCCTGGCTGATTGAATTGAAGGTAAACATTAGACAGAAGTCTGTCTGGTTGGGTAAGTAAACTGAGATAACTGATATTTATTCTCCAACCAAAGTTACGAAGACACGTAAAAACCCGACGTTTCGGAACCAGCTCGGTTCCTTCCTCAGGGGGGACTGCGGCGGCTTGGCAGCGGCCTCTTTAAGGCACTCTCGCGGCGGTTAACGACCCCACGCATTATCGAGGAGCGTAGCCCATGCGCATACACCGGGGGGAGAGTTCCGAGTGAACGGTTGATATTTTGAGTGGTCCTCTGTATATGCCACGACTCCAGTAGTAACCTCCTCCTCCACTTGGTTTCACTTTCGAGGATGGCGGTTCCGTTGAAGTCTATTCTGTGGTCAAACGTCTCTGCGTGCTCGGCGACGGCGCTGCGTTCTTTGTTGAGTTTACGGACGTCGTTGACGTGTTGCCTAATCCGTTCGGGGAAGTTTTTGGTCTCGCCGATGTATGACGAGGGGCAGTCGGCACACGGTATTTTGTAAACGACGCCGGGCGCCCTGTCTTTTGTTGGTCGGTCTTTCGGGCGGGGAAGGAAGCGGCCCAGCGTGCATGAAGGCACGTGCGCGATGTGCACGCCTTCTTTCCTAAAAATCCGAGCCAACGCCTCGCTGGCTCCCTGGACGTATGGGACCGACACGCGTTTTGGAGAGCTGTTCGTCAATGCTGGCTGGGAGTCGCGTAACCTCTTTTTCTCCTTCTCGCCGCGACCCAAGCTCTTTCTTCGCTACGTGGACGATTGCTTTTGTGTCATGAAGACATCTGAAATTGAAAACTTCAGACTGCACCTAAATTCCGTTCACCCAGCCATACAGTTCACGGTCGAGTGTGAACGCGACCGCACCCTCCCCTTTCTCGACGTCCAGGTGGCAAGAAGGGGCAGTGACTTGGAGTTCTCCGTTTACAGGAAGCCGACGCACACCGGCCGGTACCTTCAATACGATTCGTCCCATCCCTCCACCCACAAGGCCTCCGTTGTGTCCACATTACTTCAGAGAGCCAAAAAGATATGTTCCACTGACACGGAACGCCGGAAAGAAGAGGCCCGCGTAATTGCGGACCTCAGAAAAAACGGTTATCCCAGAAATTTCATTCGATCCGTCGCCCGCCGCGCAGAGAAAAAGAGGTTACGCGACTCCCAGCCAGCATTGACGAACAGCTCTCCAAAACGCGTGTCGGTCCCATACGTCCAGGGAGCCAGCGAGGCGTTGGCTCGGATTTTTAGGAAAGAAGGCGTGCACATCGCGCACGTGCCTTCATGCACGCTGGGCCGCTTCCTTCCCCGCCCGAAAGACCGACCAACAAAAGACAGGGCGCCCGGCGTCGTTTACAAAATACCGTGTGCCGACTGCCCCTCGTCATACATCGGCGAGACCAAAAACTTCCCCGAACGGATTAGGCAACACGTCAACGACGTCCGTAAACTCAACAAAGAACGCAGCGCCGTCGCCGAGCACGCAGAGACGTTTGACCACAGAATAGACTTCAACGGAACCGCCATCCTCGAAAGTGAAACCAAGTGGAGGAGGAGGTTACTACTGGAGTCGTGGCATATACAGAGGACCACTCAAAATATCAACCGTTCACTCGGAACTCTCCCCCCGGTGTATGCGCATGGGCTACGCTCCTCGATAATGCGTGGGGTCGTTAACCGCCGCGAGAGTGCCTTAAAGAGGCCGCTGCCAAGCCGCCGCAGTCCCCCCTGAGGAAGGAACCGAGCTGGTTCCGAAACGTCGGGTTTTTACGTGTCTTCGTAACTTTGGTTGGAGAATAAATATCAGTTATCTCAGTTTACTTACCCAACCAGACAGACTTCTGTCTAATGTTTACCTTCAAGTGAAGTCGTACTCTTGCAATCTGAGGGCCCAGCGCGCAAGTCGACCAGATCGATCACGCAGACTCACAATAGGTTTCTTAATTAAGCCCAATGAAGCAACTAGAACTGTATTCTTCAGTAAATTAAAAAAGCAGAAGCTTGGAATTTTTGAAGCATTTGTTCTTAGAAGATGCATTTACGCATGAATTTCGAAAGTTACTCCGATAGATCTGTCGCATGATTACAAAGAACGAGTGTGTCGCTTAATTATGTTAGGTAAACAAAAAGATCGGGATGTATGGGTCGTTTTTCATGGGAACCTTGAATCTTCTGCACAAGACGTTTTCTAGTTCGTTCGCGCATAATATGGCATAACAGCAAGAACGGCTCTGATGCATGCCAAGATACAGAAAGGACTATGACAAAAAGCTCTTTTTAAGCAGTTTGATATGTGCAGGAGATCTGTGGGCGCATAAATTTTGTTTATGGTAACAAGAAACTTGAACGTATTTTTCTGCGTAATTCTATTATGTACCCAAAACCAGTCAATGAAGATAAAGAAAAAAAAAAGCTTACATATTCGTCGCAGCCTTGACAGTCCTGTTCGGTCCACGTAGAAAAATTGCGGATAAGAAAAGAATTAAATGAATAATTCACAATGGTTCGATTAAGTCAGACAAGATACTATAAGTCTAGGGCAGACATTTGAAATTAAGCTTGATTAGAACCGGGCTAACGTGCAGTTTTTCAACATTACCGTGAAAAGCCGATATGGGGCAACGTTCAGCATTTCAAGAAACATTCAAATGTTGGAAGGGAGGACATGATTACTCGCTTGTAAACTGTGGCAAATCATCAGCAAAGGAATGTTTCTAAGAGGACTTGCTGCTGAGCTAACAATTCAGTAGTTAATCAGCTTTGCAGCGATTGTGTTAGTAGTGATTACTGATGCAGTAGATGGTGTTGTCGGATGTCTTTACTATGCTTTGACAAAAAAAACACCTTATTGCACAGTGTGAACTTATCTGTGCTCTATGTCGCTTCAAAAGCAAATTACAACGCGAGGGAAATAGACCAGTAAATGAAACAAACAGCGCTTCATGTGTTCGCTTCCTTTGTCTTGTATCTTGCGCTGTTACAATTTTTTAAATGTTACATCCTAGCATGCAATGGGTGATACGCAGGCAAGTGAGAAAGCGTCTGCACTTGCTCAGTGCTTTCTAAGATTTGGTAAACCATCGTTCCCTGCATCTTTAGCATAGAAAAACAAAAAAAATTGAAAACTTGGCTGCAGCTCCAGCATAGCCATACCTGGCAGCAAATATATAAAAGATAACAATTCTGGCAGATCCCAAGCATTGTGGGAATCGATTTCATGGGAAGCCATCGAGAATTACCTGCCTATGCAGGATATTTTTGTGCTTTGTGTGAAGCGTTATGAGGTGAATGGACGTCGTTGTGTAAATTTCTGCTCTGTGCATATCATGGGCTTGTCCGGCATGTAGACTGCACTGACGTGTAAAAGGCAGACCATTGTCCGACGTAACGTCTGTACTGAGGTTACAGAAGAGGTGTCAGTTCTATCGCAACGGAGGGCATGCTAAGGTGATATCATGCGCATATCATAAGTAGTGGTCGTAGGGAGGTTGGAGCAACGCTTGACTATAGCTTGCGGAGTCAATCTTTACTACATTGTTAAAAAAGCGGACAACCAACACTGCAACCGCAATGGTCGTTGCCATCACATGACCCTTGTGTAGAATCTTTTTCCTAAGCAGTTTGATGCGCTGGCGTGGCTCAGTGGCAGAATACTTGAATGCCAATTCCGGCTCGAGTCGGGATTATTATTCTGTGCTTCCATCGAGATTTCTTGTTCATCGACAACGCCGTCGATGCCGGCGCCGGATTTTCTGCAATACGGGCTCCTTAAAGCCTTCGCGTTAGGCATTCGAATGCCTGTTCTCGCTGCCGCGAATTTTATAAAGACTGGGAATCACCTGTGACGCATACCTGTATGCCATGGGTCATGTTTTGCAGGTATACGCCACACGTGACTGGCTAAAACGGCTTTATGACGTACTCGACACGCAAGTCGAGTTATTGAAGTCAGGACCTGTGAATTGTGTTCGTTATACATTCATCCCCTCCTCTGCAAATTTCGGTAGCTACCAAATAAAGAAACCACTAGAACACCAATACGTAGGCGGCTAGATTGATAGATCGATAGAAACGGCCAAAGTGTCTTTAGTTAGCTAAGAAATACTTCCCATTTAATACGGAACACGAAACACTAGTGCATATTGTGCGGTTCAACGTTGCGTACAGTAACTGATGCCTTCACAAAATCGGACGCGACTAAACATTGATTGTAGCACGTGTCCCACTGCAGAGACGGCAGAGGCTATAAATGGGTATGTACGGGCGTACGAAGGACTATTAATTATTAGGAAAAGGAACCACTAAGACACACGCGGCACAGAATGAGATAACTCATAGCGCGCTGTCTCTTCCTGTGTCCTATGTTGTTTTGTGGTTACTCTTCCTAATCATGAATCACCAGCTGGCGTACACCCACGCTCTTCTAATACTCTTAAGTGCTTGGCGAATAGTCTAGACTCCAGGAACTTTTTGGAGAAGCCACATTCGGGCGCATGGGAACATGTTAAGTCCAGCACGCATTAAAATTCGTGTTGGACATTTTAAACCAGGCATGTTTAGATGCCCTTCTCTTAAGCACTGACATGAGCGTTTTGTGTATGCCTGAAAAACACGCATGCATGCATTGATAAAAAAATGGCTTGTCTGGTCGGGCCTTCTGAAATTGTTGTTCTTCGTATTTTCGTCTATTATCTGGTTCGTGGTTTCTGCTTATAAAAAGGATTCTAAGGTTGTAATAAATTGCTACAAAGTACGCACATCATGCTGGTATCAGGATTCAGTGGCATATATTTGCACGTTGATAGATTGAATATCTGAGGAATGAACTCAATAGATTTCACGCTGCTCTTTCGTGAGGTTATCCGCTCTGAAGAATGTACAATGGGTATTCAAAGGAAAAGGTACGAGACGCCGTAACAACATGACCGTTCGCATAGATGCCTATGCCGCTATGGAAAAATGTAGCGAGACACCTAGGGGATGCGATTGGAGTTCCTGCCGCGGATCGGAGCATGCGGAGGCGCGCGCATGCGCAGTTGAGAGCAGAGCCTCTTATAAAAAGCGCCGTTCAACTGACGCGACAATGCGTTTGAGGACACGATGGTGTTAACATTGCAAATTTAGGCAATTGAGTAGTGGGGAGTTAACTGATTTCTGATAGCGGAAGGTGTTAAACCGGCCACTGTTCATCACCTGGGGTTTCCGCGTGTTTGGTACCATGAAAAAACCCCTGAACAGGAAGCGCTTCAAATACAACAACAAACTCAAGGACGCTGTGAAGGACTGGATCTCGTCACGGCCACAAGAATTCTGGGAACAAGGAATCATTCGGCTCGTTCACCAATCTGACCGTTGTGATCAGGCGCGTAGTGCATACTCTGAATAAATCCTTCATTTACACCCACGGTGCTGATAGTACCTTATCATTTGAACACCTGTTGTATATAGAGTAACTATATTATCAAAAACAAGACGACGTACTCGGACGCTTTGGAGGACGTCCAACTGGTAGAGGGCGTGGAGGGGGATGCCCTGTGAATGGCGGTCCTCTGATTGGAGGATATTTGGGACCATTTTGGGGACCTCCTGCAAAAACGCACCCATGTCTTTTATGTAGCCGCGTTGCCAAAAGGGAAAGTATCCACAGAAGTACTATAATGCTCCTGCACAAAGTGTTTCTCATAGTTTTCTGCCACGAAGTTCTACTGTACCTACGTGTGCCTTTATACACCTGTTTTTTATCTTGCGAGAAACAATAAACTATTGGTCATTTTTAGCATGAAGAACGTCCTTGTTACCCATATAGTATAACCCGGGTGTGCTGTATGCGTTTCTCACGTATATGGAAAGCATTGTATTTCGCTTATAGCATCAGAGTTAAGCTTGTATTATGTAAGATTTAACAATACTTGCGAGACGCCGTACTGGCGATTAAGCAGGACTGGTTCAGAAAAAAAAAACTGGGAACGCCGCGTGAGACTATATTCGCTCACTAACTAAATATCGAAACAAAGTCCCAACTACAATGCAGCACAGCATTTTTTAAAATTCTAGTCGCCTCCATTGTAAAAACGAAATGCTCCCGAAGGCGCCAATATTTTTAAAGCACAACAAATCCAATTCAGTTCAATTTGACCAGCCAAATAGGTTATGCAAGGCATTTATAAATTAGCTGTACTTACGCGCATAAAAGCTTTATGTATATCGTCTGCGTCCCATCTCTCAAAAGTGTGGCACCCGTCGTAGTGGTCTAGTGGTTATGGTGCCTTACTGCCGACCTGAAGGTCGGCAGTGATGCACCATAACCTCCAGCATTTTGCTGGAGACAAAATGCTACAGGCACGTGTGCTTAGATTTAGGTGCACGTTAGATAACCTCAGTTGGTCAAATATTCTGGAGCCTTCCCCTACGGCGTCTCTCATAACCATACCATGGTTTGAAGCGTTAAAACCCAACAATTATTATTATATTATCAAAGTGGTGCAAATCGCAGATTGCGCTTCTGCATGTGGCCGTCGTCGAAAGCGACTGCAGGATCAATAAACTGTAAAATCTTTCATTTTTTAACTCTAATTATTTGGAAGTGTTGAAAAAAGAATTGCTTGTTGCTGTCTTAAGAAAATGCCACGCCTACGCAGAAAGCGCAGACAAGTCACAGAGAAAGCTAGAAGAGCACATTTCTGGAGCCCGTTATAAACTCTCTTGGGGCTACTAATACAAGTACACCAGCAACGTATCCACTACGCCACAAATGATAAGTTTTCTGAAGTCGGGATGCGCCCACCACGACATTATTAGTCATTCTGTGGAGAAGCGAGGTACAATTTGTAAGGCATTATGTGCAGTTTGTTGATGCGGCGGTTGATGATAATGAACAACTATGGCAGAGCTCAAAGTGCAATAGCTCAAGAAACGCAGGGACACAGGCAAGAGAGACGATGCGGGCGCTAACTTTCAACTGACATTTATTTGCAAATGAAATAGATAACGTCTACGTGTACTTTTAGGTATTCTCTCTCCACATCCACTGGTTTCAAGATTTTTCAATGTTATTCTTGTTCGAAACATATTATACACTGACGCGGCCGCGTGGAGTGCTTCGTCTGTTTCCTGCAATAGAAAGAAAATCATATTTCGATGATCCATGCAAGACCTTTTAAAGCCCCGTAAATTCTTTGTACTCAGTGGATTTATTCGAAGACTTTAGAATGGTTATTGGCTACTTTCCTGAGTGAAGCAGTGACATGTTAGTGTTTAAAGAAGAACAACTAAAATAACTCAAAACGGTGCTGCATTTTGAAGACATAAGTGAATTGTGATTGTAATATTATAACTGCTGGGATTTACCTTCGCGAAACCACGATATAATTATGAGGGACGCCGTAGTGGAGGCCTCCGGAAATTTAGACCACTTGGGGTTCTTTAGCGTGCACCTAAAACTAAGCACACTGGTCTCAACTATTGTCACTTCCATCGAAGGAGTATAATAGAAGGATTAATATAAGGATGTACGAACTGAGCAAATATTTATCATTGGTGTCAAGAATGTCAACCAGTATGTGATAAAGTTGAATAAGGATTGGCGGAACTTCGTCTAAGGGTCAATGTGAAGTCCTTCATGAAAATTTACAGATATTTGCAAAAGTTTCCACTGATATTCTGGAATAAAAAAGACATGATTCTTATGTAGTCGCAACAACCGCAAAAGCTTGAAATCGGTTTCGCCTTTCAACCAAATTCTTTCATTCCATTCCCATGACATCGACTGAGGTCGTCGTCAGTCTACTTGAAAGGGCTCCTTGTCACCGCCTGGTTATCCATCGGCGTGCTGAATGTTCTAGGCAGCTTAGCTGCAGTTCACACCAGACATGCAATTTATCATTGGAAACGAAGTGTGCAGACCACCAAGCTACTGCGCAGCAACACTTCTAAATGAAAGGTGTCCTACCGCTCGCAGACGTTTAGACTGGTGGCGACACGTGTTTCGGAGGCTAGGAAGGAGAAGTGTTGTCCTGGACATGGATTACAGTGTGCATCGCGTAAAAAATATTCTTCGCAATATGGTGGCATGATTACCTACAATTCCGCGTTGACACGCTCGTCAACACGGCGTCAGCGGCTCAAAGGAGCCGGACATTGCGATTGTGACAAGAGTGAAGCTTAAAAGGATTGCTTATAAAATCGGTGCATTCATGCATAAAAATGACCATGATGGGTAACAAGCATGCTGCGGACCCAATTTCAAGAATAATTATGGTATTCAGCGTCATCTATCAGAATGTCAAAGATCCCTAGGGGGAATTACATAAGGGGCAGCCGGGAGCAATAAGAGCAGTAAATGAAAAAAAAGAGAACATTATCAGCCAAAGACGACACAATTCGCGTGGAAGTGATGTCACAAGAAATGTGCATACACAGAAATCTGGATAGTGACACATTTGGCGGAAAACATGCAACTAATGCATGGCGTCACGAAGAATAATGCGACACATTAACTTGCACTTGCAAGTATGGCTGCACAATTCGTAGGAGCTAGAATTTACGACGTGCCTCAATTACACTTGAAAACTACATATATGCTTAACTTGAGCTTTTTTCAAAAGGCATGGATCGTCTTCACAGGGAAATTTCGGATACACACTCGCCGGGATATATTGCCACGTATGGTGTCGCGCTGCTGAATTTTTCTGCGATGTGTGACGTCATGATGCCGTCATATGATAACGTCTTCACGTGATGTTTTTTGCGTCACTCGTGTTGTCCCCGACGCAGCTGGACGCCGGCGTCCCGCCAATTTTCGCGTTTTATGAAGCATCTAAGGCTTTCGGCTTAATAAAAGAAAGCTTCCGGGAGATACCACGCATTGTGGGAATCAACTTCTTGCGAAGCAGTGCGCGAGTAGCTGCTTATACCGCACTTCGAGCCAAGTCTTATGAGGTGGATCGACATCTTTGCGTAATTTGAATAGTGTGCATATCTGGGTTTATCAGGCACGTTGACTACCATCATCATTCATCGTCAATTTGAGCCGGTTTTTGTCCACTGCAGGACGGAGGCCTCTCCCGGAGATATCCTGATACCCTATCCTCTGCGAGCTGATTCCATTTTATCCCTGCGAACTTTTTGATTGCATCACTTCATCTAACTCTGCCTTCCTCGATTGCGTTTTCTATCCCTTGGTAACCATTCTGTTGCTCCTAATGGTCACTGGTTGTCTGTCCTACGCATTACGTAGCCAGTGCGGGTCCATTTCTTTCACTTGATGTCCACAGGAATACCTGTTGCTTCTCTGACTACATTGCCGTCTAAATGGTAGTTATACATTTATGACGTAATACGGGCATTCGCCTTGCAGCAGAGACGTCCATTTCCTTCAAATGATGTGTAAGCCGCGTTCTCTAATGTGTACCCTGCCGGGTCGAGCAACGCTATATCATAGCGCTATATCAGAGCTTGCTCAATCATAGGAGTACATATGTAAGCGCTTGTTTGCTACATTAAAGTTGCAGACTATAGGAAACGGTATCTCTTTCTTTTTTGTAATCCGCAGAAACTGTGTAATAAATTTTCAATGCCTCTTATCGCTGCCCTGATTCGTTATTGACTCTTAATCACATGTGGCTCGTACCATCGGCCGTGATATGCTGGTATTAGCCACACGTAAAGGTGGCAATGCGTTTCATGACGTACGTGACAGGCGTGCCATGTTCATGTCGTGAAATATCAGGCACGTTGGACAAAACCAAATGCATCGCGGATACATATAGGTCTGGGAAATGATGGAGGGTGTCAATTGTTGTTTTTAACTGTAGTGTACAAATTGTGACTTAAATTGAAACGAATTTAAGTGAACGAAAAAAATCGCTGTTTCCGTCGATGAGACATGAACTCACAAACTTCTAATTACGCGTCCGCTGCTCTACCAATTGAGCTACGACGGAAAGCACTTCCCCGTGAAAAACGCGCACTACTTATCGGGTAAGTATACACACACTTTATGAATACAGCTTTACCACTAGATATTGCACGCGAAGCTCGCGATACCAAACAGAATATTTTGCTACGGTACTTCTCAGTAAAATTATCATAATTTGTCTATGTTGCGATAGTGCTATATGATCCAGAATTCACAAGAAACGTATGCATGGCGCTAAAATAAGAAGCTGCTATTGTGGTTGTGACATTTTGGAGTGAGGAATATGATAACATTATACAATATATCTCAGAGGCTCTGGTTTATGAAGTGTTTGATGAAAAATGGATGGCACATGCTTGCATCAAGACTCAGCTGCATTTTAATACATATTGGCACTGCATATACCTAGAAATAAGTAGATTATCGTTCCTGATTCCCATTTGTTGGGTTTTATTATGAGAATAACTGTGAAGAAAGGATTAGCTTCTGAAAATTACAACATACCTGGTCGGTTAGCCGCAGGAGCAGCCGGAGGAGCCGGTTGACGCGGTTGTCGAGGGGATGGGGTGGAGATTGTGGGTGATTCGGAGATGACACTGATATGTTTTGGCGAATCCTGCCACCGGAAATGGGACCTCCTGCCAAGGCGCACGTATGCCTTCTATCATGTAGTATTACTGAAAGTATAGACAACAGGACCAATGTCTTGGAACAAGAAATCTTTTCTCGTGGTTCACTGGCGCGAAGTCCAGCCGCGCATGTGTGTTACCTTATATGTCGCTTTTAACTCTTGGGAATAAAGAAAAACACTTAAGATTCGTTTTTAACGCTTCGGAATTTTTTTACTTAGTGCTGTAGGCGTCTCTTCGTAATATTGAACCAATGTATTTCGCTTGCAGCATATGGCTCATTTTTATTTATGCAACCTCGCAAAATCGGCAATTTTTTGGAGTGCCTTGAGCTTATAGAACAATACGAAATTGATTGCACAGCAACAATGACAACCTAAATAATAAAAAAAGCTGAACTCACACGCCCGCACCCCATTATTCTCGCATGCTTTTAGTAGCACAAGGAGGTCTCGAAGGACTTTAATACTTTTAAAATCGTAGCAATGGATTTGGCAGCGCTACATATTAATTTCTTGGGCAGTCGCAAGATCTATAATTATTTGCAAATGTGAGGTGGTTACGTGCGTAAAGATTAAATTCGCGGAAAAGTACAGAGGAATGCTTCTTGGTTGTACCGCATACCTAGAACGAAATGTCGTATAGCACGTCAGTATTGGAATGAAACAATACCCTTATAAACGTCAGTACATTCTACAAAATTTCACAGCTAAATGCGTTCGCTTTATTGCTGCCCACTTGAGGGCATTACCGCCAGAATAACTTTATAGAGCAATTAGTTACAACTGGAAATAAAGGTAGGTTTGTCGCTTAGATAGAATATTCGCTCTTATCAACGGAGAATATAATAGGCCTTGCTTGCGTGCCCAATGTGTAGAAAGTGATTGCAGAAAGAGCAAAACCTTAACGAAAACGAGCAGACAATGAAGCCAGCTGGCGTGACGTGCTACATGACGCCAGCTGGCAAAGAAAGAGTGTTCCGCACTCGCATTCATGGCTACGTGCCTCGCTAACACTTCCAGTTTTGCATGCGCATGACGAATACCCGATAAAGTAAACGAGAGAACGACCGCCGCCCAAGCTCAATTGGTAGAGCATCGGACGCGTTATCTAAAGGTTGTAGGTTGGGTCTCTGCCGGCGGCAAGTGGTCTTTTCGTCCACTTTACTTTCTACACATTTATGTCACAATTACTACATTACGCTTACAACAGTACAATTAACGGCTCCTATACCTTCCTTGGTTTCATTAACTGCTGGTTTTCGATAAGGTCGCGTCAGAGAAAGAAACTAGCCCTCAGAAATTCCCGTTTCTTTCTTTCATATAGAGAAAGGATAAGCATTCATGTCTCTCATGTTTTGAACTGTGAGTGTTCTCGGCTAAAAGTATTTATTGTGCCCTAGAAATAATTTTTTCTGTATAGCTGCACCCATTTATTTTTATTCCCAGCAAAATACACCAAAGGTGTCGCTTAGATTACCTTTAAGCCGTTGTTTCTCGAAACTCGCTGGTAGGCGTCACAACTCATTATAACATGTCCTTAATTTCTTTGAGGCTAATATTGAGGCATCCGTTCCTTTTTTCGTATTGATAACTTATTGCGTATTCGTGTTCGCGATTGATATTATTTTAGTAAGGGGACATCACACTGCTATTGCTATTGGCTTGCCACGAACGTCGGTACGCCGTACGACGGAATGCGTAATGTTTTTTGTTTACAATGCAAAGCTATACAATTGTATAGAGTATTTAATATTCGCCTATGTAGCAATTACAAAGAGAAACTTTTGAACATTCTAGACTCATTCGACATGTCCCATAGTTAAACCAGAGGGCATCCATATTAAACACAAGTAATATATACTCACGAAATGCCGGTGTTCTGCAATGTCGGCAGCCTCTAGGCACCGCAGTAACCCCCTCTGTATAATATCGATTAGTCGTTCGTGTAAATTAGACTCCTGTTCTATAGCACATGGAAGAGTAATCATCAGTTGAATACTTTTTGGCTCTAGTGGTCCATTTACACAACACGAATGTTAACTCGTATAGTTGGTTATCCATGAACACTGAAAGAATAAGCGCTGAAATTGACGAGCATAAAAAGAACAGACAAAAGACGGGCGCTACTAGCAACTAGTTATTTTCGTCACACCCACCGAGCTTAAGTAGTACATATAATCATGGTGTTGCGCGTGCGCAACTTCGCATTGGAGCATGGAGCAGAAGAAAACCAAGTATAATGCAAAAAAAGCAATATGCACTAACGCCTGCCATATAACAAGGTGCGAGTTACAGCTGCGCATGTCGAAGGGAGCCTTGCAGAAATTCAAATTCGGAAGCATGCAAGGATATCGAAGCCTTACTTATACATGCGCTATCATTCTTTTTGATAAAAAACGAACGCATGTCATCTCGGATCGCTTTGGAAGCAGTGTTGATTGTAGTAAACATGGGCTTGCTAATTAACCAAGTGTGCGCCGACCTGCCCAGATCCATATGAAGAGAGGCTCCATGAACACCACAAGCAGCGTTAGAATGGTGATGTTGATGACAAGCGTAGAGTTTTTTATGTCGTAGAGCATAACACGGCTTTCTCTTGACGTAAAACATGCAGTGCCCCACCGTACAGGTGTTCCAACATGCTTTATAGGATGTCATTGTATAATAAATAATGACATGATACGCTGCCAGCCTCTGTGCGAGAACTTACAGCAGAGCCACCGCGAGCTTCAATGTCACTAATGCGCAATGTCGAAACGCTGTTGGCTTGTGTACAACAACTTACAGCAGAACCGCCTCGCCTGAAGGCAAGATGCAACTTTCCGACACTGCTGTTCCTCCAACAATTGGGTGGCAACATTCACGCTGGTGTCAGCTTGAACGCGAACTGAGCTGCGAGAACACACTGTGCACAGAGTTATCAGCCTTCATCGCTTCGCGCATCGCACTGACAATAGCCCACGCGAGTTCGCGCCATGCAAACTGGAACGTTATTCTAAGAGCCGTCGTATTCTTGTTGTAAGGAAGATTACGAACACTATCAAACCTTCAGTGAAATGTCTTTATAAATAGAAAAGCTTCTCTCTGCTAAAGCTACTAATTAACTACTTAATTAAGATTTTACATCGTTTATGTTAGTGACGACTCTTGATGCGGCAGATGTAATACATGTCTTCATGTTGCCATAAAAAGAGTGCAGAATTCCGGGGAGTGCACACTTGGGCCCATTCTTACATGACATCTTAAAATCGAGGGCAAAAATAGGTGAGGAAAAGGAAGGACAAATTAGCGAACAGGATAACAGTCCGGTTCGCTAATCTGCCCTGTGTAACGGCACAAAACTCTAGGCAAGGGAAAGAAAAAAATATCACTTTGTTTCTTCGGTCTTTCAGCATGTTGCACGGTCATTTGTTCTTAAAATATACAAGTCAAGGATAGCACACCACTAAAAAGATAATTGAAATTTGGCTGGTGTTATGCAGGAAATTGTCGTTCGTGCGCTTGCTTCCCAATGTCTTGTATCTTGCTATGTGATCGTTTCCTGCTAATAGATTGGTCGAACTCAAAATGCTTCCATAATTTTTTCGCTAATATATCGCAACCATAGCTTGCAGCACATATCTATATAAGAGAGCTTGGAACTTATTAACGCGACAGCGTTAAAGAGGTCAATTCGCCGAAATGCTGGCGTCGGTGTCGACGTCATTGGTTGTGAGCGAAAAATCAGAGTTGTCCGGGACCAAAAATTCAAGAGAGGTGCAAATAAATTAAATAATAATCTTTGGTTCGGGTAAGAGTCAAACCCAGGCTTCCTGCGTGGCAAGCGCGTGTAGTATCACAAAGCCACGCCATGGCTTGAATCCGCTTCGGAAAAATCACTATATGAATGTCACGTAGTGAAAGGAGTGTCCTTAACTCATGTAATATTGTGTGGCAGAGGCGTAGAATCGCGCCAGGCGTCAAAGCACGTGAATTGCGCAACTAGTGTTTGTTTTAAAGGCCGACACATTACAATGTACTCAGACATGCTTAATTATCATCACCAGCCAAAGCATCAACAAAGTGAGCAGCTGCGTAGGTTCGCGTGTTGCCTTATGAACGCGTAGTGGGCCCTTCGTGGATTCGCAAAATGAAGAAAATTATGGTGTAGGGGCCGAGCATTCGCAACTGTGCTTGCAGTAGGCATTCTAGGATAGTTTGAAACGGCCAATCTTACGCGCACAATCGCTCGTATCCTTGCGATATGGTTGAGGTATTCACCGAGAACCGAACCGGGCTGGCAACTGAGAAGGTGATGCGCGCGGGTCCCGATTACGCGATCGTGTTCTACTCTTCAAGGCGAAGCTCAAGCGTCCTCTCAGTTTTTACGCTACAGTTTAGAGTAAAAATGCAGATATATACGCTACGTGGAGGTAAGTGAACTTTTCAAGAGAGAGAAAAAACATGGCCTATCCCCCTTTCATAGGAATTGGCATAACACGAAAGTGGAACGTGTCTTCACAGGGGTAGTTGAGCGTTTATTGTGATATGTTCAGCCACAAGGGCGAAGAAATGAATGCTCTAACAACGAATTGTAATGTCACGCGAAGAATGGCAAGCAGCTCGAAACTTGCAGCGCGCTCCAAAGCAGAAAGAACGCACGAAAACAACATACAAAGGACGAGTGCGAACTACAACTGTTACAATTGTTACTTATTTGCATGTGAGCAGCGCGCTCCTTTCAGCAACGAGGCCGCTGCAGTGAGCGAAGTGACCTTCGTGCTTTCTGCAACATCAACAGAAAGTTGCGGTGAGAGCACAAGACGTACAATCCACCGCCATCACGAGATAAGCGCACACGCACTAGCCGCCACGTCGTGTAGAGGCGCGCGCTCATCGCAACACGTGGGGCGACGACCTTTAAAGCGCGCCATCCGCGCTCTTCGTGCCACCTCTCTAGTGATAACAAGAACACACTGAAGCCACCGAGCTCTTATTACCGCGAACGGTAAATGACGTATACAAATAGCTCGCCGATAGTATGCTGGATAATGTATGCTCTGTGGCCGAGTGATATCGCGCCGCGTGCTGCGGAGCGAGGGGGCGTAGGTTCGGCTCCGTGCAACGGAACTTTTTCTTCTGGATTGTTTTCTTTGCCACCTGTTAGTGTACATTTTGCAAGGTCATATCCCCGACGGAAATACGTCAGTGGAACCGTGGTGGACCCCGGCATAAAACACTTTCGTGTTACAAAACTTATTAAGCGAAACTTCTTTAGTTGCAGATTTCAGTGGTGGCGGCGGCACAATTCGCGAGAAACCCACCACCGGCGAGTGTTGAGAAATGCGAGTGTACACAAATAGGCCCTCGAAGATGCGGAGCTGACATGCATATTTGTATGCGCTGTTTTCAAATAACAGATCGGTCGGTGATAGGCCGTTCGTGATATTGAAATGTAATCTTTGATCGAGGTCACTTGTAATTTCACGCTGCCGAATATGATTGTTGCCTTTCATTGTTGCATTTAATCTATTTACGCAATAGCCCCCGCAGGGGCGTCTGCGCAAGCAGGCGTTTGGTGTGTAGCGACACCACGGACCCGAGCTAACGGGGGGGTTTAGACCCCCTCCCACGCCTCGCCGTGCGTGGCTTTGCCGTGTCCGGGGAAAAGGGGATCCTGGGGGTTGAGCCGACGCCGGGTGATTGGACCTTTAAGGCCCCCCAGCAGAGGCAACACACCCCTTTGGCCCCTGCTTCACGTAGACGGCACCCCTGGGCTGACCCACCCAGGGGAAATCGGCGGTCGCCTTTTCCTATCCCCCTTTCTGATATTTCGCTTTCCTATCCTCTTTCCTCGCTGTCCTGTCTCCTAATCTCTTCTGTTACTTCCCCATTTTCGTAGGCGGCCCGGGTTAACCGTGTATATGTGTCCTCTGTTGGACATAGTATATTAGGTTATAGCGGCATTGTACGGCTGGCGTTTGCAGCCTTACATGTTAAGTGCTGCAGCGTCCTCTTGTTGGACTCCATGCTGGGTGGCCGCCACTGCTGCCGAAACGCACACATTTATCATGGAAACAGTTCCATTCCCCCGCCTCCTTGATCGTTACCCTCACAAGAGGGTGCGCACCGACGAAATACTCAACTCTTTGACCCGACCAACAGAAACGTTCCCTAAATTTCATGTACTCCACAGCCAGAACCCCGAAAAACTAGCAAGAACTATTTCCCCTTTCATGGTTGCAAAATCCTTGACCGAAGCCTTTGGGCCGGGCTACAAGGTAACCAAAATGGCAAGCGGTGGCCTTCTTCTCGAGGTCCCAGCTAAACAACAGTACCAGAAACTCGGCAGTCTCGTAATACTTGGAAACGTACCCATTTCAGTGTCACCCCATAGGTCCATGAACAGCTCACGCGGAGTAGTTTCGGAAACTGACCTCATCGACCTGTCTGAAGATGAACTTCTAGAGGGATGGAAGAACCAAAACGTGACCCATGTAAAGCGGATCGTTATTCGGAGAGAAGGCAAGGAAATCCCCACGAAACATCTCATTCTTACATTTGCATCCAGTGTTCTCCCCCAAACCATAGAAACAGGTTACATTAAATTAACTATCAAACCATACATTCCTAATCCCAGACGTTGTTTCCAATGCCAGAGATTCGGCCACGGATCATTGAGCTGCCGTGGTCATCAAACGTGTGCTAAATGCGGTGTACAAGGCCACATATCCGACAACTATAATGGCGCACCGCACTGCGTCAACTGTAACGGCGATCATCCGGCGTACTCACGTGCATGTCCAGACTGGCAAAAAGAAAAAGAAATCATCACACTAAAGTACAAGGAGAACATTTCTTTCCGCGAAACCCGTAAAAGGTGCTCGCCATTTCACACCACACCCTACGCTGATGCGGCGCGCCGGGGGGCAACGTCGCATCGGCCTCCGCCACTCCCTGGGTGCACGCAGAGCGAACCGTCGGCTGTGGCGCCTGCCCCCAAGGCGGCAGTAGTTAAATCTGCTCCGCCAACTCGCAAAGAGAGCCCGTCGACTCCAGGGTCATCGGGTCTCAAGGCCTCGTCTCAGCAGGCGAGGCCCGAAACTCGAACCACCAGCTCGCACGTGCGGGCATCCAGTGCCTCCCAGGAGGCAATGGACACTACTTCGGCACCCCTGGTGCCGAAAGATCGGCGCAGCTCCCTGGAGCGTGCTAAGAAAACTAAGAAGCCGATAACGGGACCGGGGGACGGCCCTGTTACTTGAGTTCCAAATCCCCACCTAAACAAGCACAACTCCCGTTTCGTAGGCACAGCACTACCTTAGTTTCATCATGAACACGCAAATAATCCAATGGAACGTGAGGGGCCTTCTCAGGAACCTCGACGATGTTCAAGAACTTCTCCACAAACATAAACCAAAAGTGCTGTGTGTACAGGAAACACACTTGAAACCAATGCATACTGACTTTCTCAGACAGTAGATCATCTTCCGCAAAGATCGCCAGGATGCTCTCACATCCTCTGGCGGCGTTGCTATAATAATAGATAGAAATGTGGCATGTCGGGTATTGCAGTTGCAAACGCCCCTGGATGCAGTGGCCGTTCGCGCTTTGTTTTTCAACAAGCTCATGACTATTTGCTCACTCTATATACCCCCACACTACCAGTTACACAAACACGAATTTCAGGCCTTTATTGATGAATTGCCAGAGCCATACCTCGTCCTTGGCGATTTCAATGCACACAGCAGCTTGTGGGTGGACTCTCGCAGCGATGCGCGAGGCCGTCTCATTGAGCAGTTTCTGTTTTCCGCTGGTGCATGCCTGCTCAATAAGAAGGAGCCTACATTTTTTAGCCTTGCAAACACGAGTTACTCATCTATCGATCTTAGCATTGTTTCACCCACCCTTTTACTTGATTTTAACTGGGACGTCATTAAAAATCCCTACGGGAGCGATCATTTTCCCATACTCTTAAGCACGCCAAAAGAAAACGAATCTCCACCACAGCCTCCCCAGTGGAAAGCTGATGCAGCAGATTGGGAGAAATTTGGAACTCTTACCCGTGTCTCGTGGGCCGAGATGTCGTCCTTGAAAATTGGTGCTGCGGTTCAGTTTTTTACCGCTTTTATTATTGACGCCGCTTCAAAATCCATTCCTCAATCAAGTGGCATTGCCTCCAAACGTCGTGTCCCATGGTGGAACGACGATTGCCGAAACGCTCGAAAAAAGCAAAACAAAGCGTGGGGGATACTCCGCGACTCCCCTACTGCTGAGAATCTTATCAATTTTAAACAGATCAAGTCCCAAGGCAGGCGAACACGCCGACAAGCAAGAAGGGAGAGCTGGCAGAAGTATTTATCAGGTATTAACTCATACACATACGAGGCTAAGACGTGGAACAGGGTAAATAGGGTAAGAGGCAAACAAACACATTCACTCCCTTTAGTAAACACAGATGGCAACAGTCTGGAAGACCAGGCAGACTCTCTTGGTGCGCATTTTGAACGCGTGTCCAGCTCTACGCACTACTCCGACACATTCAAACGACACAAAACAACTGTAGAAAGGCAAAAGTCAGAAAGAAAATGCGCAAAAAACGAACCCTTCAACGAATCATTCAACTTAGCTGAACTGTAAGCAGCGCTTAACTGCTGCAATGAATCTGCCCCAGGATCTGACCGTGTTATATACCAAATGCTTAAACACTTACCCTACGAAACACAGAAAACTCTCCTCTGCCTCTGTAACGCTGTATGGACTTCCGGCGAGATTCCCTCTGCCTGGAGAGAGGCCATTGTTATCCCTGTTCTGAAACAGGGGAAGGATCCATCTAATGTTTCCAGCTACAGGCCCATAGCATTAACAAGTTGCCTTTGTAAAGTATTTGAGAAGATGATTAACTGCCGCTTAACACATTTTCTAGAATCAAACAAGCTGCTTGATGCATACCAGTGCGGCTTCCGAGAAGGTCGATCCACCACTGACCACCTCGTACGTATTGAGGCAGAAATTCGCGAGGCTTTTGTCCACAGACAATTCTTTCTCTCAGTATTCCTCGATATGGAAAAGGCATATGATACGACGTGGCGCTTTGGAATACTCAGAGACCTCTCACATTTAGGCATACGTGGCCGGATGTTAAATATAATCGAAAGTTATTTGTCGAACCGCACATTCCGTGTTCGTGTGGGCAATGCGCTGTCACGATCGTTCGTGCAGGAAACCGGCGTTCCACAGGGCAGTGTGCTCAGCTGTACACTTTTCATTATAAAAATGAACTCGTTGCATCTTTGTATCCCACGAACCATGTTTTATTGCACGTATGTTGACGACAACCAAATAGCGTTTAAATCTTGCAGTCTCGCGATTTGTGAGCGGCAGGTGCAGCTCGGCCTGAACAAGGTGACCCATTGGGTAGATGAGAACGGGTTCCGGTTCAATCCACAAAAGAGCACCTGTGTTCTCTTTTCTAGAAAGAGAGGCCTCCACCCAAATCCCGAAATTGACCTGCAAGGCCAGTGGTTACCTGTAGAGGTGGACCATAAGTTTCTAGGCGTCATTCTGGACTCTAAACTCACCTTTATAGCACATATCAAATACATAAAAAATAAGTGCATGGAGTCTATAAATATCCTAAAAGTGTTGTCGCGCACTTCATGGAGCAGTGACAGGAAATGCCTAATGAACCTGTAGAACAGCCTCATTCGAACGCGCCTAGACTACGGGGCCGTTGTTTACCAGTCTACAACACAGAGTGCCTTGAAGATCCTTGACCCTGTTCACCATTTGGGCATCCGTCTCTCTACGGGCGCTTTTCGAACGAGCCCCGTAGACAGCCTCTGCGTTGAATCCAATGAGTGGTCGCTCCACCTACTACTTCGTGTGAGCCCTACTCACTTCGTGTGAGGAGCCTAGCTCAGGAAGCGGGTGTGCCACTTCTTGAACGCTGTCTAATGGCTCCCACTGCACAACTCCCGCCATGGCAGTGGCAGCGTATTGACTGCGATATATCTTTCGTGGAAGTTACAAAACACGCGCCTATTACACATATCCGTGCATACTTCCTCGAACTACAACACAAATACACTTGTCCAGAATTCTTTACAGACGCCTCCAAGTCCAATACTTCTGTGTCTTATGCAGCCGTTGGCCCATCCTTTTCGGATTCCGGTATTCTGCATCCTGATTCAAGTATCTTCACGGTAGAAGCTTACGCGATACTTGAGGCCGTTAAACACATTAAACAATTAAAACTACGAAAGGCAGTTATATACACCGATTCCCTAAGCGTGGTAACAGCCCTGAAAACTCTCAAAAAACACAAAAACCCAGTCCTCATCTCCCTCTACACACTCCTATGCACGGACTATGCTCTCAAACAGCGTGTCGTAGTGTGCTGGGTGCCAGGGCACCGCGAGATCCACGGCAACGTGTTAGCGGACCAGCTAGCTGCATCCGCCCACGAAAACAGTCCTACTACATCGTTAGCCGTCCCTGTTATAGATCTAAAACCCGTCCTCAAAAGAAAGCTCAGGGCCTTTTGGCAGAGTACATGGGATAGGCACAAACAGAATAAGCTACACGTCATCAAGCCGCGGCTTGGCATTTGGTCACCGGTATCAAAGTCACGTCACACAGAAGTCACACTTTGCAGAATTAGAATAGGACATACACACAGTACACACGCACACCTTCTGTCTGGTGGTGACCCACCCATGTGTGAAAAATGCGGCGCGCCACTTACTGTCCTGCACATCCTGCTTCAATGCACGCATCTAGAAGATATTAGAGAAAAACATTTCCCATCATACCGCCAACATCTCCCACTTCACCCTTCAATGTTCTTAGGCAGGGAACCTATTTTTAAACAAGACTCGCTCTTTCGTTATTTCAAAGATATACATAGTTTTAATGTTATTTACCCTGGCAACCACAGCACGGCTTCTCCACAGAGGCCGCTGCTGCGGTAGTTATTTCAAAGAAACGCACTGGCCTCCCTGCCTTTGGCCTCAAAGGTCTTGAGGAGGTATTCGTGCTCACAACGTACCCTCATTGTTTTATCATCACGACCTCTCGTTATTCATTCTCTGTGCACATGTTTCACGCCACTCCCACGATATTATTAGTTATGTTTTACCCGCCTTTAGCGCGTGGAATTTTAGGCTCCTATACAGCCACTTAACATAACCATTGTTCACTTTCCCTATCATGTCTTGGCGCTCTTTGGCCATCAATGGCCCTTGCGCCATTATACAACATATATTATTATTATTTACACAATAGCGTCCTTTTTTTTTTATTGAAATGATGGAATAGGAGAGGTTGGTGCCATTATAGTGGCACCGGCTACTCCTTTTCGCTTAGAATAGAGAATATGTAGTAACAAGATTAATAAGGGCACAAAATGCAATACAGTAGAACACAGGAAAATACGCACAGCCGAGCATCACATGGCAGTTCATAAACCTCTAAAACGTCTAATAGGTTCATATGTACAAAATACGCACAGCCGAACATCTCATGGTAGTTCATATACGTCTAATAGGTTCATATGTACAAAAGTGTTGTATGACAAGTTCAAATGGGAAAAGTCAGTTCACCTGTATACGCTCAAACTCAAATATTCTGTATTGCTTGACATGCACAGGAAAACACACGGACTCAAATGATGACACATAAAATCAAACACACTATCACAAACATAACACAATTCCTTGTTGCCTGCAGTACCAGAAGCGTTGGAAAGCGATGTACCTCGAGTAGAAGAGGTGCGTTTGTCTGTACCGTATTTGTCGTAAGCAATGATTTTCTTTCAAGATGCAGACCGCCCAACGTGGTTTATTTTCTTCATGGTACTGACATGCAAACAGGTGTCAGGTACCAAAACCTTCCAATAATGGAGGACGGGCCTAGCCCACAATAAACAAGATGCAAAATCGTGCTATGACATTGCTCTTAAGTTGCATGTGCTAAAGCACTGCCTATGCAATATATTGAAAAACACGAAACAGATAATGTCGAGGTTCATGCATTAGGTGTGGCCTCGACATATTCGTCGGCTTGAAAGCTCTTTCAAAAGTACTTTGATTTCGATATCTATCAGGCACCGATGTCGACACATGATGGTGTTTAGGCAAGTTCCTTTTATCCAGGTTCTGCAATAGAAATACAAATATATTTTAGCTTTTCAATCGAGATCTGTTAAATATTCGGAAAATGTCGCAATTTAAATTGTTCCAAAACGTTAGTATATTTCATAGTTCTTGTTGACTGCGATACAGGGACACTTTATCGTTGGAAGATGAGTCATCAAAACGAATAAAGACTGTAAAAAATAATTGGATTTGATTCTCAAAACGAAAAAAAATTTTAGGTGAACGTTCACCTGTAAAAAGTTAATATTCGGTCCGTACGAAAAAGCTTGTAAATAAAATACCAAAAAAAGTAGACGAATGTTCGCCGCTACCAATGAGCAGCTATCTTAGAGTAGATGACGAATTTACGAGAATATATATATATAAATGAACTGCAGAATTTCATCGCTAGTAGCCCGGAATGGAATGTCGCGGTGACATTATATTTAGAGGGAACTTGAGCCATATTATGCGGCCTTTAACGAGTCCGAATTTCAGACACTGGTAAATGACCGATTGAACGCGCACTTTGCATTTCTTAGAATACGTCGAATTTATTTGTTAATGCAGCCATATCCACATACTCGAAGAGCATTTTTATAGACATGGGTTTTTGATTGAGGCCGGGAAGATTTGGTATTACCATTACGTCAGGTGTAAGTGAAGGCCTCTTTTTTACAGCCCTGATTTCTCCTTGCACATGCAGATTCAGGATTTGCATCTATGTATTCTTCTCGTGCGCGGCTAGAGTGTCTCCTTGTTGGGGATATTAGAAAAAAACGCATCACACATTACGCAAACTAACAGATTAGCATGTAAAGATTTGCATTGTAAACATAATTAACTTCGATATGGCTGACTTATGTCCATGACTTGAGATTGTCAATTCTAAATAATCGAGATTAATGTACAATAATATATGCATAAAGCGATAGAGTAAGTAAACGTGTATTTATTGTTTTAGCCTGCTTGAAATGAAAAACAACAAAAAACTGATGCTACTAATTTATCGGCTGTTAATGTTGCCGCGTATTGCTCTTTATTTATTTTCCTGGTTCTAATGTACTGTTGCTACGAAATACAATAACCGGTTGGTATCGGTTCCTAGTTGCGTCTTTATGGACGTTAGTAACTTGCATGCATCTCATATTTCAAAACGAAATGGGCTAGTGTTCAATACACCCTTTGTGGAGACTTATCAGAAGATATTTAAATAACCATTTAGTCACGAACAACAATAAATACATACTTGGTCGCTTAGCAGACGAAGAAGAAGAAGATGGAGGAGGACGAGGACGAGGAGAAGATGGGGGCCGAGGAAGAGGGCGAGGCGGGGGATGATTCGTCCGTAGCAGTGAAACGACTGGAGGACGTTTGGGGCCATTCATGGGTCCTCCCGCCAATGCGCATGTGCGCCTTCTGCCTTCTTCTAGTGTTACCAATATAAAAAATATTGACAGCAGGGCGAAAATGTTGAAACGGGAAGCGTTTCGCATCGTTCACTGGCACAAAATACTGCCATACACACGTGTGCTCTTTAATATCTTTTTAGCCTTGTGAGTAAAAATACACGTACCTAATATTCTATTTTTACTTGTATAATCTTCTTTATTTTACCTGTTGTATGCTCCTTTGAATAAAATCAAACTATTGTGTTTCCCATGCCGCTATTCACAATACCTGCAGAACGCAGCACGTGTAAGTTCATCTTATGAAACAAGAGGTACTCGAGCACAGCACTAGTGAGAATTTGAATAGCCGAAAAAGCATCACCCACACCTCGACACTCCATTTTTCTAACGTGGCTCTGTTCCACAAGGTCTCCAATGACGTTAATACCTTTATATTATGGCAATGAATGTCATACTGATGCATGATAAGATTTAAAACACTGCATATGAATGTGGTGCGCTTACGTGTAGGGAATGTAGGTGCGATGTACGGATTGAAATAAATGCATCGACCATAGCGTTTCCTTTGCAACCAGAAATATTTAGCAGGCATATAATACAACTTAGTGACATCCTCATAGGTGCCAATCCGTTTTGTAAATATAAAACATAAATGCGCTCATAACAAAGTAATTGTTGATGGGCTAATTGGCTCATAACGATAAATTACAGACGGCCACACGGCCAGTTGGGCCAGTTGGTTACGATTTATCTCGAACTTTTTTACAGGGCTGCACTAGACACGGACAAAAGGCAGGAGAGCGAACAACACGGCGCCATGTTGCTCATTTTCTTTCGTTTTGCCCGTGTCTATTGTTGCACTGTCACGAATTTCAATGCGCAGGGCGCAAATTCTGTATGGAACAAGGAATACACAGCGCTATATATATATATATATATATATATATATATATATATATATATATATATATATATATATATATAGTAGTGGGAAAAGAATCACGCGGACCCCGATAGAATTAGGAATGAAGAAAGAAACTACGACTATCGTTGGTTCGGCATTGTATATTTTCACTAACGTTTCGTCTGGTGGACCAGACTATATATATATATATATATATATATATGAACTGCCATCTTGACCAAAAAAAACATATCACCAGAATGCAAAATTATAACAGTAAATCTGAAAATTTCTTGTCGCGAAACACCACGCACAGCACACCACTTTTGCTGCGCTGTGTGTATTCTTCTTTCTGTCACGAATTTGTGCTCTGCAGATTAGCAAACGCGTTCATGCTGGCCACTTCGGGAGCCTTACTGTGAGAAAAACTTGAAATGGGCAGTTAGTTACAAACGACTTGGTCCCCCGCTTGGAAAGTATAATCCCCGAAGTGTTATCAATGGTGATTATTATAGTACATGCGTGCGTCAGATCCTTTGTACTTCGTATGAAACATAGAATTGACAAATACTCCTACATCTACAGGCGTTGACATTTGGTCGTGTCGGTGGCCTAGATTCTCAAATAACATAACAGAGAACAGAGTGCAATGTCAAGATATGCCTGTTTATTTCAAGATAATGTTGGCCATCTTGGTGATAAATGCCATCGTACCATTAGATGCAAAGTCACTTAGATATGCGAAAATTGTTCACCAAAATAGGCCGCTCTGAAAAAACAAACGTAAAATCAGCAACCCGAAGGGAAATTCCGGAGAGACTATACCACGTATGACATTTATTGCCTGCCTTTCCTTCTCTCCGGTTCCTTCCTTAGTCACGAGCGGAAGGATGAGTTTGAACGACATAATGAGGACTTAGATGAATTTCGCTCGCTTCTTAGACACCACACAAGTAACTTCCAGGTGGCAATTTTCGATTTATGTAATAAGTTTGACGTTTGGAATGGTGACAGGTGAAGTGGTAGCTTGAGCTAGCTTGACTTGCCTTTCTACGTCTATAATTTTAGCGGTTCCTGCATGAAACACCAAAATAACTTGATCAGCGACGTCCGAATGCACTAAATTTTGACCGGAGTTTATGATGGGCGGAATGCGATCAGTGCTGCAGGAGGGGATACTCACCATCGAGAGCGAGAAAATTTCTGGCAAGCGGTGCGAGATTTTGCATTTACGCTTCCATTTTTTTTATGCGCTTGAAAGCAGAAGGACGCAGTAAGGCCAACAGGAAACCCCAAGCGGAAATGCTTTCGTTTTTCGTTTTCTGCGTGCCTCAATATGCCGTGTTTTTTCTAGCTAGCGGTCCCAAAAACACAGGATGCTATTCCAACCACCCTAAGAAACCTTTCTTGCATTTACAGGTACAATAGCCCCTGACTCAAGGGTTTTGCCTTACTCAGCTGTACATCCAATCAGACATGCATAAACCAAAAACAAGCTCCAGCCTTTTGCTTCACGTTTCTTAATAAAAAGCAAAAGTTTCCTCAAATAGGACTAGTCCTCCTAGGATGACCATAATTTCGTAGAATTAAAACTGTAACATACAAATCGGCAGTCATTTCGTGAGAAGCGCACCCGAGCTAAGATACACAGGGTGTGTATTTAAAGTGTCCTGCCGCGCACGGAATTTGCCGCTTCGTGTGGCTCCTAAGCACACATCAATGCAGTATTGGGCAAAAGAACTGGCTCGCAGAGCACGTGCGAGGAATGCAAACGATAAATTACTGTGAGCAGTCAGTATGTCATTAGAAACTAGCCCCCGTGGAAGCACTTCTGAATGAAAAATTACGTACCTGGCCGTCTTCTGCGAGGATTTCTTCTTTTCCGCCGCGTGGTGTAGTAAGCGGGATAATGTATAAAGTCTATCCTATTTTCTCGAAGTGTCCTATGTTGGGGACTGATGGCAGGATTCCCTGAAAGAACACAAGTGGGATTTCCAGCAAGCAAAGGCGTCGTCAGAGCAACTAAAGCGACAAAAGTAGCAATAGTTGTCATAGTTGCAGATTAGTGGAAAGATAGAAGCTTAATCTGAACAGCAAGGCTTTATATTCTTCCACGACAATTGGGAAGTCTTATTCCTTGATATTTATTTCGCTCTTTTGCAATGCACAAGAGTGTAGCCTTAAGGGAAGAAGCCTGCAATGCTGATCACTTACAAGAGAAATAGTAAGAAAACATTCTGATGGTTGAGAGACCTGGCATAAGCACTCCTATAATTGCTTTGCGCTATTCGAACCCATTACGTATCTGAAATAAACTACTTGAATAGCCCTGCTATTGGAATCGAAGTCGCTATATATCATGACGCATGCCTCGCACTAAATGTGCAATATAGACAATTAATGCCTTAATTATTCTGCGTCGTTTCTTTCTAGCACCCGCTTTACGAATCATTGGTAAAACTGCCATTAGATGACAGATCTGTGATAATTTTAGAGATTTATCAGCCCGAAGAGGCCTCGCCCAGACGAGCGAAGTGCGGCAGCTGATCACCTCTGGGACTAAGTAAATGATCCGGCTCACGCTCTCGGAGATGTTCTCCGAAAGCGGGGTCACCGGCGGTCCGGCTCATGACGTCATTCTGGAGTGCACGCCGGTTTGTGCAGGACTGTGTGCATCCGCCTTTGAAGATGACTTCTATAGTGTGCAACTACAGATATAAATTTATCAGACAGATGCATCTGCATTGGTCGTAGTTCATTGGTTCTGGCCCGTCTTTGTGTGCCATCACATTTTTCCTTATAGTATCGTTATCTCATTACCTTTTTCGCAATTGTGGGACTTCAGATCCTATGCGTTGTATAGCGTGGTCCCGCGTTTCTACATCTTTTACCCGCCTCACATTACACTAGCATCATGATCTATTATTCTCGATACCAACTAGCCTAACTTCCCGCCTTAGTTGTATAAGCCCCTCACCCAATTCTCATGCTGGAGCCTGTGAGATTTATCAACATAAATAAATGAATAAATATATCTTCATTATAACTTATATGTGCTGATTACATCAGCGTATAAAATTTGTGGGTATGCCTGCATCCCATGAGAAGTAGGTCTCATCGCATGGAGCCCGCGCTTTGTGCTTGCCGGTTTCACCGCAGGACACTAGCCCCGTTGACGTCGACGTAGTCGCCACGGTGTGAAGCATAGCGCTCTAGTATTCCTTAGATTGGCAGCGTTGTTCAGGAATGTGCAATTCTGTCGGATGCGCCAGAGGCTAGAGGAACATTGTGTAAGCTCGTCGGTAGAGAGCGTTGTCGTTTACAGCAGCGTTTGTTTGTAGATATTGTAGTTTATTACCTGTAAACGTTAATATTACACACTCTTGGCACAGGGGCATTCAAATGACTCATCCATAACAGACGTTAAGCAGTGCCCGATTTTCTGTAGTAAAGCTGACGAGCTGAACCTGAAATATTCCTCTTTGTGAAGATGGGTGGGTGACCACTGGAGCTGACGGGCACAAAATTTCTGTTACGAGTTGTCTAGGACAGGGGTCGGCAACCTTTTGAGGAGTGAGGCCGACTGGATGGGACCGGAAAAATTCGGACTTGATGGTACTAGAAACACTGTCCAAATTTATTGAATGCCGAATTATCAAAAGATTCAAGAAAACAATTGATAAATGTCTAGTACATCAATGTACTTTAATTTCTTTTCAGGAATACGTGAATCCAGTAATTATTTTGCATACGAGCAGCGCACAAGCTTCAATTTTCGTAGTTTGCGACTTCGTTCAAAATGTCAACGTTGCTCAGGACCCCCTTGTCTTAGTGGGAAACGCTCTGAACTCATACCAACAACGCAATTGTGGATAGTGGACACACCTCTCTGAAAGCCCGCGACCGTTTGGGCTGTCCACGAATGCGTTTTCTTCCTTTGCGTCGCACATTTGCGGCGCTTCGCGCTTGGAGCGCTCCAAGCATCGTACGCAATAACAGGGTTGCTGCCAAATATGACCGAATTAGCGAGAGTTTGATACAATTAAACAATGCATACGCTGGCCGAGACCAGTGAACACGTCCGAATTATCCGGTTTTCTGAAACAATGAGCGTCGAGTTACCGAGCTTTTACTGTATTGAGAATTTATAGTAGTCTTGTTCTTTATTCTCAGAATTGTTTTGGCACGTGACACTTTGTAGCAGAAACGATCAAAAGTTCTTAATGAACAGCTAACCTCACCCAATTATTCGAACAATTTTTAGGGCCAGAGTGTCACACAATTTAGCTTATTTATTGCTGTCATCCAGTTTTTATTGATGGCCTTCCGTATGGGCGTTTCCGCATGAGGTGTATTGTGTTTCTTTCTATTATAAATGCGGCTTAAAAATGAATATTTGCATATTGCATGTCGGAAGGAATAGGTAGGGTTCAGTAAATATAGGGTGCAGGCTAATCACTGAGATTCTTGAAAAGCTTGACCCATAATGTTCGGGATGTCGTAGGTTGGATATGTAAAATCATTTTACAAGCTATCTTTATATAAAAAGTTAAGTTATTTTTTTTTTCAAATTCCATATTTAAGTGTTGCTTGTCTACATTGAAAACACAGTTTGTGTATCGTGAGTCCATTGTCGCCTGTTTGACGTATTCGGAAGAAATGAACAGTGCTTTATGAGCCGCAGATATGCCAGTTTACTTGGGAATGTACCCGAGCACAAAGCACCGCACAAGGCTACTCAAAGTCCTCGTTTCTTGTGGTATTTGGTGCGAAATATTTCTAACAGTTCTTCTTGTTGTCATGTCTTCACTTATTTTAATGGCTAGCTAGTAGAAGACTCGATTGTAGCAGCGAAATGAATTTTATTTTTATTTAAATATTATTTTATTCAAATGAGCGGCTTAGTGAAGTGCTTGTTCGAAGAAAAGTTTAACGCTCAATGGCTTAATTAAAATTCAAAGATGCATATTGGTAATCATGCAGTAAGAAGCGCACACAAGTGAATTACGTCGCATGCATGTTCAAAGTTGTCTGCCACATGCTGAATTTGTCACTTTAATGCACACCAGTGAGTATTAGACAAAAGTCTTGGCGCCCACAATATATGTGGAGCATGAAAGCAGAAAGGTACGTACCCCGGCGTGTTCTAACTGTAGTTACCCTTCTCCGTCGCATACCGTAGTATCTGGGAACATGTATAACGAATGGCCTTATTTCTCGAATTATTCTAACTTTGGGACTCCGCGCAGGAATCACGGAAGAACACAGATTGGATTACAAGAAACCATAAGTGCCACCAAAGTTAATAAAACGACGAAAGATATGATGGTTGACATGGCTCAGGGGCAAAGTAGTTTGAAGACGGAAGCTTAATTTCAGGAGCAAGAACTTTTTTCTTATACGACAATATATGTGTGTTATCTCTTCATATTTTCTCGTCCTATTTTGACGAGGCACGAGCGTTTAACCTTAAGAAAAAACGGCGAAATACTGGTCAGTTTCAAGCAATTACACTAGCGGAGAAATCATGCCCGGCAGCATTACAAAAAATAAAATAAAACATGTAGTCATATGCAGTATTTGCACTAACTAAATGTACAATAATTAAGTGTATGAGTAGCAATTTTCTTTAGATGAAAAGCCGTTACATAGCATGACGTATTGTCTGTCATTGTCTTGCCCTAAATGAATACAGAGCAGCAATACTTTGCGGGATGTGGGCTCCACTGCAATTGCAAAATTCTGCTCTACTAGTGTATGACGGTTCTAACCTTGACAGCAGTTGCATAAATCTTGAGGCTGGAACATTTAATTAAGAGGCTGTGCTCCCAGACGAAGTGGGAATGTAGCTTTCTCAGAAATTTCGCCTCCCCCAAACTTTTTCTGGATGGTGTATATAGGGAAAGTGAACGTATGACAGTGAAAGACAAAGAGCTCATAAGGTCAGTAAGCGTGTGGGAACGCTATAGTTTGTGCCGGCTCTAAGACTTCACGTTTATTTTTACACTGCTGAAATCCCATTTATTTTTACACTGCTGACGCTACCCTGCCAACAAGTCGTAGCAGTCTAGACCTGCCGTTATCGAAATCGCCTTCACAAGTGACCCATATATGGGATATAGGAAAGGCGCGTTCTTTCAAATGGCAACGTTAGGTGACATTTCTTTCAAACTCGGCTGCATTTTCGGTGGAGGCGAAAATGTTTGGGGCCCGTGTACTTAGATTTAGGCGCACGTTAAAGAACCCCAGGTGGTCGAAATTTCCGGAGCCCTCCACTACGGCGTCTCTCATAATCATATCTTGGTTTTGGGACGTTAAACCCCACATATTATTTCTTTCAAACTCTCTCCGCCCGCCCCACACCTCCACTCCGACCATATTCACAGTTAGCG
This sequence comes from Rhipicephalus sanguineus, assembly GCF_013339695.2. NCBI lineage: Eukaryota > Metazoa > Arthropoda > Arachnida > Ixodida > Ixodidae > Rhipicephalus > Rhipicephalus sanguineus. The sequence goes on from NC_051182.1 coordinate 156,670,194, forward strand.
CCCGTGTACGTGTTCTCCCTACTTGTCCCGTCTTAATAATTCTGCGCTAAACGCTTCAGATATGTCGTACTAACAGGGCCAGAAGTCAGCCCTTGCCAAGCTCAGCGCGACGTCGGGCCAATCGCTCGCAATCTTTTCTTGTGGTGTCGTTTTTGCGCTAAATAAACACACTGGAGTAACAAGTAGTCCGCCGCGGCGTGGTAGCGGTTACGGTTCTCGGTTGTGACCCGATTGTCGCGGGTTAGATCCCGGCCGCGGCGGTTGCATTTCGATGAAGACGAAATGCTAGAGGCCCTTGTTCTGTGCGATGTCAGTGCACATTAAAAAACTCCAGATGTTCGAAATTTCCGGAGCCCTCCACTACGGCGTGTCTAATAATCATATCGTGGTTTTGACACGTTAAGCCCCAATTATTATTATTATTATTATTATTAGAAACTGATGTCGGCCCTATTGCTGCTAGAAAGTGGTGATTACAGCATTGAATCGACGTGAACGCGTGTGTCTGAAACAATTTGATGCGTCGAACATCGCCGCTGACTGCTATGCAAATTTCAACACGGATGTTGTGTCCCTAGAACGTGAGAATCCGACGATGAAGCCTGTTCATTATCTGAATACTTGAGCATGTAGCCCACACAACAAACAGAGACACGAAACAAACTCTAACTTCAAACTAATGTTCATTCTTCTTTATTCTCTCAATCCACGCCTATTTATCACCCAGCAAAGATAACAAAACAGCATCGCTACCCGCGAACACCTGCATCCCGCTCCCACAACGATAGTAGGTAACAAGTACGCAACCACATCTTGATCGGTCCCTATAACGAAAACCATGCAAGCAAACAGCGACGCAGTCAAAAACGGTAAAAAATGAAATCTTGCGATTACGTAACGCATGCTCAGAGTAGATCTTATATAACGTGGAAAGCGAAGGTGCCAGGTTAACTTTAAGAAAAGCTATCTCCCAGGGATGAATGTTCAGGGAAGGCTGGCTGACGCACACAAGATCGTTCCTTTGAATCAAAAAAGCTTCCATGACCTCCCTCGACACCTTGTTACGGTTCCGGTGCAATACTGATGTGTTATTAAACAGCGGTTCCCAACCATATTTCTGACAATGTATCGCAAGATGAGAATATGGCGGTCCTTTGAGGGAGCTGAAATGCTCTCTGAGCCTAATGTTCTAACATCGGCCAGTCTGGCTGTTGCATTTACACCCGCAAGAAAAGGGAATACAATATACTACATGGCAAGTGCAAGGGACAAATCGCACACCGCACCTAATGATACAGCGAGCCTGTTTCCGGTTTCTGTTACCGCACATGTACCTCTCAGTATTGGACAACTGGCGCCCGCTATAGTTTTTCCCAGTGAAAACAATGTCAGCGTCATGGCGCGATGTCTCCTTTTTGTCGCGATGAGACGGCCCACATATGTACGGAATAACCGCGGCCTGTTTCTTGCCTTCATTTCGTACCTTTGTGGCACGCTCTGCTCCTGCTTTTACAGCCTTTAGACATTTAAAGATGGCAGTTGTAATAACAGCTTCCAGGTACCCAGCTTTCCGAAGGTTGCTCACTTGCCCATCCAAATTCTGTGTCATTCATAGTATACGTTGCTGGGCTAGTTGGTTCATAATCTTTAAAATTAGATACATCTGTACATCTGTGTTCCTTCATAGTCCTTGTCGATTTCGCGCTATCCAATTTTGAAAATTCTGAGCTAATAAACGGTGGCAAGATTTCTTTATTGCCGAGTAAATGCAAGAAAATGCGATGCCTTCCTTAACAAGTTTTCAATGGGAGGAATTAGAGCTGAGAAGGGGTTTTACAGAACGAAACATGTACAGCTAGCATACATGCGAAGACTACGGCCCTTGCGTAATCTGCAAATCTAAAAACTAGGTTTATTATCTTTGGGTGTGTCAAACGAGAAACATAAGCCTCGGCCATGCTCAGTAAACACCTTAAGCATTTCAACTACCTTGTGGTCGAAATATAGCGCAGGAACAAAAATCAGGTAATCATCAACATACCTCATGTTCTTGTGGGTCAAGCCACATAGTTGGCTTTTAATGCCTGTGTCTACCTAGGCCAAAAAAGTTGACTCAAGACAGGCACCACTCGTGGACCTGTACACACGCCGGAACGTTGTGCATAGACACCCCCTTCCAAGGAAATGACCGTGGAGGGGAGATAAAAGGCTAACAGTTCAAAGAAACTCTCAGCTGAAACACTACATCTGGTCTTGAAGGCGACCTCGTCATTACCTGAACCAATACATTCCTTACACTCTCCATGAGGGCGTCCTGGGGCATAGAATAATACAGGTTCTGGACGTCGATGCCAAAAGCACCGCAAACCACAGGATTATCTTTGCACAAAAATTATAACAAAAGCTGAACAAAAAATAGAAAACGGATCATTCACTTGCAAAGAATGTAAGTGTTTCTGAAGAAACTCCGACACCACAAAAACAACCGAGTGTTCTTTTCCGAAACTATAGATCTGAACGGGACCTCGTATTTGTGCGATTTTGCACTGAAAAACGCCTCCATCAACAGGCTCTCTGCTTTGCTTAACACCATTTGCTAATCTGTCAAGCGAAAGTTTCTGGAGCAGTTCCACAGCACGAGCTCTAGCCTTGGTTGGCTCGTCAAGCACCGCGTGGAAGTTCCTGTGAAAAAGCCGCGGCCCCTTGTTTCAAGAAATTTCACTCTTCCATGACGACAAAAAAACCCTCTTCGTCTAAAACGACGGCAGTGAGGCCAGACGCTGCCATGAAATCCACTAAGGAACCGATGTGCTCAGTGCGTGATGACTGAAGACCGAACCTTGAAACCACATTCACGCACTCAACAACACAAACACCCCTACATTCTTCAAGCACGTGAGCCGCCACCTTCCGTGACAAGGTCAGTAGAACTTGGGCACTTACAGGGCACCTATAGTTGGTTAAAGGCCTTAGATGATCAAAAAAGAAATCCGAAAGTCTCGCATTCCACCATGCCTCATAGTCATGATGATTATGACGGGTCGATCCCCAAATGTTTGTTTCTTTTAGACTGAAACCAACTTGAGTTGCATGTTTTAAGCGGCTATTGCTTTCTCAGAAGTGCTCATTTCAAGACTTACGACGTGATGAGGCAGTCATTTACGAATGTTGAGTGTTATTAGTACCTGCGTGCAAGTAAAGCGATTGTTGCAGATGTTTAGGAAGCTAGAATATCGAGGCCGCCCCACTCATAACCACAGTGGCTGCAGCGCTCGGAAGCCCTCTCATGCACAGCTTCGCCTCTAGCGGCGGGCTCTAGCTCCTTATTAAACTGAGGCGGGAGTTTCGTGACCAGAAAATCATTGAAGGACTCTGTCCTTACTCACTCGCACACCAAATTAAACACGCAGAAGAAAAAAAAAAGAACGTAAACACCAGCGTCTTGATGTACGTTTCCTTATGAAAGGCACACGTTTCTTAAAATAGCAGAGAACCTTGGAAGGGTAAAATTTGGTAGAATTTAAATTGAAAGGTACAAAGCTAGCAGGTCATATAGTCAGGAAGCGTACCCGAGCTAAGACACCCAGCATGCGTAATCAAAGCTTTCTGCCACGCGTTGGAATTGCCACTTCGTGCGGTTCCTAGGTACAGAGTGCAGTAATAGGCAAAAGTGTTCGCTCACTGATACGTGCGAAACATGAAAACAATGATAAACGCACCTTCGCGTTTTTTACCAGGATGTCTTCTTCTCCGTCGCGTGGTATAGTAAATGGGATAAAGTATAAAGTCTATTCTTGACTTTCGAACTGTCCTATGTTTGGGACTAGTCGCAGGATTACCCGCTAGAACACAAGTGGGATTCCAAGGAAGCATAAGTGTCGTCAAAGCTAATACAACGACAAAAGTTGTAAGGGTTGTCATAGTTGATGGGCAGATAAGTTGGAAGAAAGAAGCCACATATAAACTGCACGATTTTATACTCTTCTACGACACTAGAGAAGTTATGTTCCTTGACTTTTAGTTGGAAAACAGAAGCCTTATTTAAACTGCAAGATTTTATATTCTTCTACGACAATAGCGAAGTGTGATTCCTTGACCTTTCTATCGCTTTTCTTGCAAGGCACAAGACCTTAACCTTAACAAAAGAAGCGCGAAACACTGATCATTTCCAAGGAAAAAATGTAGAAGAAAAAGCTCCTGATGGTTCAGAGAGATGCGAAAGAAATATGCGATTGTACACTATATAAACTAATGAGGTAATAAATTATTAAAATACCTGATAACAGTGCTATTAGAAGCGAAATCGTTAATTTTCACGACGTATGCCTTTTTCGTTGACTTGCACTAAACGATAAATAGAAACAATGCTAGTCTCAATTAAATGAGTCCATTTTTTCTCTAGCGGCCCTTCTACGAATCATTGAACATACTGTCGTTAGATGATAAAAATGTTCTCTAATAGCAAGTATATAGTCGGATACAACTTAAGGTGTCAGGAGAGGCCCCGCCCAGACGACCGGCAGCCGATCGCCTCTGCGACTGAAAGTTTAGTCCTGCTCACGCCAACGGCAATCGTCTCCGAAGGCGGCGTAGCTGGTCTTCCGGCTCATGACATTAGTCTGGAGTGCATGCCCGTTGGTTCAGGCTTGTGGGCATCCGACTTTGAGGAAGAAATAGCACGAATTTCTAAAATTGTATCCGACTATACCGTAGATATAAACCTCTGAGAGGTGCATATGCTTGCATACGTTGCAATAGTAATATGCGTACTTCGTGTACCGTAATATCCTCCTTATATTCCCACCATCTCAGTATCTTCTTTGTAATACTTGGACTTATGAATCTATACTTTGTGTAACCCCCCACCCATTGCTCATGCTGGAGCCTGCGCGATTTAACATAAATAAATGGAAAAAGAACATGGTTGCGCCCTCCATCATAGGAACCGGCACAACACGAAAGCGAACCGTGTCTTCACAGTAGTGAAGAGTGCAAGAGCTTGATTGTTTTTGTCCATTGATGTATGAAGCTTGCACCACGTCTTTTGGTGTTTGGCAGTTACATCACCGTTCGACGCGGATGCACCCACGCTGACGCCTAGTGGCACATGATCACGACGACTAACTCCAAACATCATGATTTAAACCTTGTGGTAACTGAAGCAGTTAACATACACCCCGACACATCATATACTGAATCCCGCGCAAAGATGACACGTAAGTACCCAATACGGCTCTTTCACCACGAACGGTAGAATTAGTAACATTGATATATTCCAAAGTTACATTATTTCCTCTCTTCTTATGCACCACGAAACAGCGTCTAGGCCGGAAATGTTAATGTTTGTTGTTAGGCGGTTATTCGTTTTTTTTAGTTTATTTGTTTGACAATACATGGTTGTCGCGGTGCAAGAGGCTTAAAGCGTCATTAACAGTCACTTGATTAGGCCTCCAGCACCGCGCTGTACGTACGTTCATGGACACAACGCAACCGCATTGGAAAAAAGAAATGCAAACTACAATAACATTACGGAGTACTATGAGAAAACACACAAACAAAAATGAAGCAAGGCAACGAGAATGTATAGCATAACGTACAGGTATCATTGGAAGGCACACGTGCGAATAAAGGAGAGCAAAGGAAATGTAGACACCGGTTTTCTATGTGGGGACATATATACCGAGTTTATTCACTATTCAAGTTATCTGCTGCGTTTGATGCTGCTTATCATAACTGTCATGTGCCGCTACTTGGTGCCAATGACGATATACTAAGGGGCTTGTCCAATATGAGTGTCCGTTATGTTTGCTCTCGAGAATGCACTGTTTTAGCTGCCGTGTTTTAGGCTCTTGTCGTTCGTTATTCTTGTTATATCCATGTCTGTCTTATTGAAGGCTTATTCGAGGAAGCGAACTTTCACGCACAATGGTATTTCGTGCAGGTAAGGCGTTTATCCTTACCATCATTTTAGTGTTCTTCAATATGTCTTGTATCTGACGTGCACGTTTCAAGGATAAAAAGGAATTCCTATAAAGCTTTGGAAACGGTGCTTCGCAAAGTAAGTAAAATAGACTTTGTATATTTGTTCGTAAAGAGGCGGTGTTTGCTAGAGCCGACGTTTCGACAAGCGGACTTGCCTTCTTCAAGGCTTCAAGACCGTTGCAGCCCTGATTACAAGTTATTCATCGCAAGATTCCATATTCCGCTTCTTGCCTTTTTTGGATTTGTAGGTTTATTGAAGTTTCCAGCCAGTGTTACATGTGCCTGAACTGAATAACATGAAAGAAACGAAAATCATGATAACTCATTGGTTGGCTTGTACGCCTTCTAAACGAACATTGCTTCATCGGCACGCATTGGAACCACATTGCAAGCCACGGTAGTGTAAGTTTTATTTTCCTAGTTATGTGAACTGGTAAACGAGGCAAAACGAGGTGTGGCCTTCTTTAAAAACCATTTAAGTAATATAAATCAATACGAAGCGGGCGCAACCCTTCCACCAATCGAGGCTTTAAAATAATTCGATCAGCACCGCCCCAGTGCAATGAACATGACATGCGCTTATGATGCACGGAATGTCATCTGTGCTAAAAGACAGATACTCACAAAGACGGCCAACAAAAAAAATTGCTCCGACCTGTGCAAAAAAAAAAAAGATGTTGCAGCGGCTTAGCTGGGCTATGCCAGGATAACGTAGCGTTAGCAAAGGTTGAGTTAATTATACTTAGCTATCCTGATTCTCTAGAATTAGCTTGATTATCATGCTTACTGCTGCTCCAATGCCACACACACGGTATACGTATTATGTGGCACATGTATATTTATTTTGCGAGGCAACTACTTCGGGATCCGATGAGTTAAGCTTCTCCGCTCTTCTGCGCCGTTGAGCAGCATTTGCGCTCTCCTTCTCCATGGCTATACCACACTGGCAAACGCTAGTTATAGAGGCGCTATCAAGCGGCTCCAGCGCAGTGTCAGACGGCGACTGCACAGCAAAGATGAATAGCTGCGCGCGCACCGGCGCCAGTACGTCTGCCAAGGCTACGACGTCACTCCTCCGGAAAGCGCAGACCGGCGGCGGCGAGTCGCGCGTGGCGGCGGTGGAGTGCGCGGGAGCTGCAGGCTCCGGTGGGTGACATCACTGATTTTCGCGCATGCGCAGCACGGCCCTTGAGGATCTACGCGAAACGGGCTAGGCTAGGCCAGTGTAGTTAACGCTACAAAAAAAACGCATGACCTACGCACAACAAGCAGCCCATTCAGAGCGAAAACAGGAGCAGCGGCATTTCGAGAGCTCGTTGTAAACACTCCTGGATCAACTACTACAGAGTTGCAAGGTGCCCACTACGCCATAAATCATAATTTTGGGAGACAGAGGAAATATTTCATTATTCTCATTCTGCAGGTAAGCGAGGTGCCCGTTACAGACCTGTAAAGCATTACGTGCACTTTGTTGCTTGCGTTGTGTAGATGATGAGGAATTTTGGCTGAGCCCTTTGTATTTGGTGGGAATCTTTAAAGCGCCCAGTCGTTATGCAATTAGCAATGCGTGACGCCTGGTTGTCATTTTACTCTTCTGCCACGCTATATCTGTTAACCCTTTCCTGCCTGTGTCGCGAATTCGCGACATACCGAAAGACGCTGACCGAGTAACACACGAAACGCGTTGCTACCTTCAACGGCGGCTGTCACGTATTTGAGGCGAACGTAGCTTTAAGCACGAGACATATAGCGGCATCGCACGTAAGGTATTGCAAGCTGGAACCCAGTGTTGTGTGTCAGTGGCCGAAGGGCGCGAAGCACGTGCAACAGCTCTAACTTCTTCGTAGATTTCTGCCCAAGGGACGTACATTCCGTAGTATATAAAATTTTTTCGGTGTGCGCGCATACAAGAGGTTGCACACGACATATCACGTTGTTTGAAGTATGTTATTTCCTGCGCGATCCTCGCTTCTGTGGTATGTTGCGAATTCGCGACATCCGGCATTTGAGTCAGCGAATGATGACTGCCGGTGTGACAAGTTCATGATGAACTGCCGCTCATTTTATGGGCAAAAGAGGCTTCACACGCGCTTTCCTCCACCTGAAGATAAAAGTAATGACAGCTGTCTCAGTGACAACGAAGACGACGATGTCGATGTCGATCCTCATGCACAAGCACGAGTGTCTTCATCGAGCAGTGAGGGTGAAGACGAAGGTAGACCAACCAAGCTAGTGCCTCTCTAAAACATACAGCGTGGTGAAAAAAAAAGACTGTCAAGAACAGCGGGAAATGCCACACTGTAAAACCGCTCTTCCACAATGTGACACTGTCCGAGCTCTTATTGAATATTTCAAGCAATCTTTTATGACACCTTCATGGATCACATCGTTCAGCAGAGCAATCTGTTTGCTACGCAATCAAAACCCAAACAAGGACTTGCTCGGTCCTCGTGGCGAGTTAGATCTATATCTTGGTGCCTTCACCTTCATGCCATTCTGTCGACTCCCAAGAAGTCGGCTATACTGGGCCGCGGAGTCTAGAATCCACACGGTGGCCGGCACGATGTCACGTGATTGGCAGGAGGCAATAAAGTCAAACTTGCATTTAACAACAATCACGACGCCAAGTCACGGCGCCCTGAAGAGGTCAGCTTCATTGATGCTGGGATGCCATACTTGCGTTGCACTGAAGATATCCATATATTGAGCTAATATTGGCTTAAGTGCCGGTTGTCGCGAATTCGCGACATACCTAAAATCATGCATTAAAGTTGCATTTTGGATAATACAACTGCCGATTAAGGTTAAGGTTGCTATTTAAAGCTGAAAAATGAAAAACAAATTTTTGTCTTCGGTGCTTTCATAATTCAGGCATTAAAGGTTAACGCGGTTCCCAACACGACGTGACAAGTATATCAGGCCATTTTACGAAAGATTTTCAAGCAGCAGCGTGATTCTATGATAGAACACTCGACTGTCATGCAGAGAGCCTTGTTCGAATCCCGCTCTATCCTGTATATATATTTTGCATTCTGAGTAATAGCGGGTACGGACACCGGCGGCGGCGGACAAATACACCACCAAATCGCCTGGTGTGATTTCATAAGAGCTTTGCTGTAAAATTCGCATCTACAACTTCTTTAGCACCTGCCTGCCACCTGTGCACACCGTGGCAGGAATTGGCGAGAATCATAACATGAAATCAATTTAAAAACATATGGAGAAAAACATAAGCTCCAGCGTGGCGCTCTATTTTGCCTGATTGAAAGTACTATGCAGAATTAGAATGGTGTGTGGATGGGTATGATTTCTTTCAATTAATGACGAAAACTAGAAATTGGTTACGAAAAATTCTTGAACAGGGCGTGTCTCTGGAGCCAATGCTTCGACGAGCAGACTTGTCTTCTTCAAGGCTTCAAGGATGTAGGTCGCAGCCTTGAAGAAGACAACACCACTTCAAATCTTTGGTTGCAGCTACACCCTGTGTTCAAGAATTATTGAAGCTTCCAATTTCCGACGTACTTGTGCTCTTGTTTTGATTTCTTTGGTTATGTAGTCAAAAGCGTACGCAAATGCAGTATGTAGCATGTATATACAACGTTTTCTGCCACTTGCTGAGTTTGCGACCCTCGTGCGGATCTTAAATATACATAACTTCGTATTCGGTAAAAGTGTTGGCTCGCACGATACACGTGAGGCATGAGAGTGGTAAAGTACGTACCCCGTCGTATTATATCCGTAGTTCTCGGTCGCTTATACTGCTATCTGAGAAGATTGACAACTAATGCACTTGTTTTTCGAATTATTCTAACCTTCCGACTACTGCAGGATTCCCGGCAAGAACACGGATTCTATTCCAATGATGGGTAAGTGTCGTGAAAAATAATAGAACGACAAAAGATATGATCGTTGTCATGATTCACGACCAGTGTGGTATGAAGATGGAAGTTTATTTCTGGAGCAAAATCTTATATTTTTATAAGACATTAGAGATGCGCCATCCCTTGATAATTTCTTGTCTTTCATTTTTATGCACGAATGTTTAACAATAGGAAAAAATAAGTTTCAAGGAATAACACAAGGGGGAAAAAGCACAAGCTAAGAAACTGGTGTCCCACTGCCTTGAAAAAAAAAAAAATCATACGGTTATACAATATATGTATTATTCATAAGTATGTTAATTAACCATTTGATCAACGATACTGTTAGTGACGTTGTTGTCACATGGTATGACTTATGTCTCCCTGAATTATCTCGCGATAAATGTGCCCCCAGCAACAAAAGCTTACGAGAAGTGGGATCCAATCAAAATGCGATTTTCTTCTCTGTTATTGCAAAGCGTTTCTAATCTTTCGCGGAATTGCATAGGTCGTAAGAGCTACTACAGGCTGCAACATTTAATTAGAGGCCGTGTTCCTAGACAAAGCGGTGATACAGCTTGCTCAAAAATTTCTCATGCCGCAAGCTTGTGCCGGTGGGTGTAGATAAGTGCTGTGACCGTCTTAACTAACTTGAGTGCATTTTATTTCTTGTGGCTTTTATGCATATCATTTCTATACCTGTGAATAGATCATACGAAGATCATAACAGTAGGAGACATAGATGAAAATCGCTAATATTTGAGACACCCGTGTGGCTGCATCTGTTGCATTTTGCTGTAGGCCACCTGGGTCTCATTAACTATGTTGCAACGTCGGCGTGCTTTACGCATATATCATAGTATCCTGAGTATGTTCAAGCTATCTAATTACCTTCTTTTTAAAGTGCGAACTTATGAACCTGAGGCAGCGGGAGGCGATGGTGAGCACTACGGCCTCCCATTGCACGGGGGTGGTTATCTTAAATGCTGTGAACGGTAGTCATGCATATCTGATTGTTGCCTAAAAAAATTAATATTATGCGCAGGAATGGTATACTTTGTGCCAGCTCTCATCGTTCACTTACACCAAGAATCTTTCTCTGTGTATCATGTCATTTATTTTATACTCTGCTGACAAGATCACTGTGCCAACTAGTTGCAAGATTATAGGCGTATTGTTATCCAAAACTAAAAGCTGCCACCGTAAACGCCACTAACGTAAAAAAGCCACTAACGCCATACAATCCGGCGTGAGTAATAGATTGAGCATTATGCTAAGAAGTGCCATTTAATATAGTTGCCTCAAAGAATAAGTTCATTCTGTGAGCTAAACGTATTCTCGTTAGTAACCGTATTGTTGATACTAGTACTGCATCCCTATTAATGAGAATACGCATTTAAACATTACACTATATATAGCCTCACTAGTGAAGAAATTGGTCTGCGGCGTAATGATCGTATAACCACTAGGAAATTTTATTGCCTTGTGTTTGCCTAACAGAGCACGTGCACTAACTGAATATGCGTATCACTAACGACGAAAGCGTTGATTTTGACAACGTTTACGTCATGCAGATGCAAATTTAACATTACCAATGCATGCATTCTTACTCATTAGTGTGAATTAGGTATGAATATTGCCATACGTAACGTAAGTTGAACTAAAGGGACACATAACACAGACGATGACTTTAGCAAAATTTACTGCCCTTGTGCAAGAGAAAAAGAGAAAAAAAAGTTTCAGAAGTGAAATTTAACGACGGCAATCTTCATGCAAGTGATGGACGCGAGATCGATCTTTTTGTCGCACATATAAGATTTGGAAGCCACTGAACAATTTTGGTAGACGGCGAAATGAGGCCAGAAGTGCTGCGCCTGACCCTGATAGAAGCACAGATCACACGCTTCGGTAGGGGGCTTCGGCTCCCCTACATCTCAGTTGCTCAGGACTCAAATAAAGTTATTGTCGTGACATGTCCTTCCTATTTTAAGAGCGCAGCTGTTTAAGCCACCCGTAATCTGTCTGTCGTGGCCAGAAAATTATCATTATGAACGGGCCCACGCTCTCTTTGTCCTCTTCATCTTCTTCGCTCCCAGAACACGTGCGCCGATTTCTCCGGTGCGAGATAGAATACCTTTCATGGGCGAGACAACGAGTACAGATAGAGAGAGCAAGAGAAACAAATATGGAGAAAGAGAGAAGTTTATTTATTCGCGAGGCGAGATTCCATCCCGCGTACCCACGATCCGAAGACGAGTGTCGCAACCATTCGGCTATTCAGGGACGCTAGCAAAGCCTAGTATAGTCTTGCATAGTATAGCAAATGGTTGGGAAAGAGAACTGGGGGTGAGAGAAAATACGTGAGGGTTAGTGTGAGGGAAAGGAAGAGGGGAGAGAGTGAAGCCTAGCACAGAAAGAAAGGGAGAGAGAAATAGAGAGATTGAAATACAGAAAGGAAAAGAGAGAGGACCAAAGAAACAGATAAACAGTGAGACATGAGAGAAAGAAATGTAAAGAAAGAGAAAGCGGGAAATACAAAGAGAGAGAGAAACAAATGGAAGATAAAGAAAGAGAGATAGAAACACCGAGACAGAGAAAGACATAGAGAGAGAGAGAGAGAAAGACAGAAAGAAAGAGATAGAACTGATTCGAGACAGCAAAGACGTACACAGAAACAGAGAGAAGACAAACAGGAATACAGGAAGCAAAAAAAGCGAAAATCTGCAGTCCTTAGCAAAATTGTAAGAGCCAGTACTATCTAGGTACCCATCAGCTCTGCTGTCCCCTCAGAATTGCGCCTTCAGTGCAAGCTGCGCTCTTTTCAGGGGCGAAGCTCCTCTTAGTCTAACCTTGTCCGGCGTCAGGCGTAACCGGCAGTATCTCCCGAACAGTATAATAAACGGCGCTGTCTCATAGAAGTACATACAAACTGCAGTTGAGTGATGATATTCTAGATTTCGCTGTACACAATCTGTGTCGTCATCAACATTTCTAGTCTCATTTCCTAGATGGCGTTGGTCCAATAGAAGTGTGTGCAATAGTGCGCTTGTGTGAATCGCCACTAGATGGCATATATATATATTATATATATATATATATATATATATATATATATATATATATATATATATATATATATATATATATAGTGTTTCGCACGTCTTTGATGATGTAGTGGGCTATCGCTTTGATTACTGCTGGGCGAAACCACTGAAGATTTCACGGTGTAACCATGATTGCTTTAGGAGCCTCGCCCAAGCTCTTCATCATTCACCCGTGGATATGCTGTGCCTTTTTGATACATTGTTTCTTTGACACATTTTCATACTGATTCCAGAGGAAAAGTAGATGGTTTGTGGTTTAATATATGGTATCTTCATGCTGCGAAACCGAAAAAAATGTGTTCATTGATGAGTTGAAAGATCATGAAAGATATGAAAGATCATTAAATGCATGATGGAGATTCCTGTTGTGACCACGTTAGCACTTCATTATGAAAATACAAGCTGTGGGGCAGTGGCCTTTCGGCCTTGTATTTGCCTTTTGCCAATTGCCAGGTATTATAATTTGCGCTGGCGAGTTTTGATAAATGTAACGAAACGTTTGCGGCGCTTTTGTCAGTTTAGTTATATCCGTAGTTAGGGAGACGACCATACGAGCGCTCAGACCCAGGTGGCTAGATAAACAGAGAGATGGAGAGGAACTGTCAAATGCGTTCGGTTCGCCCAAAAATACTTCACCTTTATTATGTGCACACAACCTAAACGAGACCGAAAATATATTAAGGCCTTGCTGAATGTTGGCGTGGCAGTGGCCTATTGGACAAACTGTACTATACTCTTGCTCTTCATCTTTCCCCTTCTTTCTGTTTTTCCCAGACTGCTTTTCTCTCCGCTTTATTTTTTCATCTTTACTGCCCTTCCCCCCTAGTGCAGGGCAGCAACCGGATGTTTCTCTTCTGGTCAACCTCCCTGCCTTTCCCTCGTTGGCCTTTTCCTCTCTCTCTAATACGTGTTCGTTTCAATCTCTATTGCATATGAGGGACTCGCATTCGAGTCCGTCATATCGGGAAAGTGTCCGCGTGGAAGTTTTAGTTGGGATAGGGTTCACGTAAAAACGTAAATTTCGGCGTAGTCTTGTTGGTTCAAACTTCATTTGTTATTTTTTTTACATCATTTTTGTATAGAAGAGCCATCAGTCCAGAAAGACATTTGCTGCTACAATCTGGATGGGCCGATCAATTAGACTTCTTATCCAAGGCTGAGCTTGAAATAACGATACGTACTGCTGCGGGGGGCTGGGGTTGCGAACGTGTCTGGGAGCGTGACGGTTTGAACGACCTAAATTTTCAGCACCCTGAAGAGACTGACCATGTACTGTCCCGTATCGTAAAATCAACGATTCGATCCACACAGTGTCATTCTGTAACGAGGACGAAGTATCCAGTGTCTATTCGAGGGAGGCTTCATTAATTGATTCAACCTGTTCACTTAAAAAGAACCTCAGTGAGCGGGCACCATAATTCGTTGGCCTACATTGTGACGCGTGGATGTACGAATGTATGAAATGTCCATAGTGTGATTGAAAGTAATGTTCCACTGAGCACTGACAACACATTTAGCGAACCAATCTTTATTTCCACGTAGTGGTAGCCGTCTTTGCCGCTAGAGGGCGAGTACAGCAATTTCCAGCATAACATAACAATGAACTGATGATGAGGGATCGATTGCATGTTTATCTCCAGATACTGCTTGCCGTCTTGGAAATAACTGTTTTAGTCCCATTACATGCGAGGTCGCTTAGAGAAAGGGCCATTGCCAAAACCTGAGTCTGGAAAAAAAAGTGAAATGAGAAAGACGAAGGGGTGAAAACCAGGTTTTTTAAGGAATACTTTTGCTGGGCTAATTGATACGTGAATACTGGAATAAACAAATCGCGTGACTGTAGATGGATCGTGCAACAGTTCGAAGGGACACGTAGCAAAGATTCACACAGAGCTTTTTGTTGTGTGTGAATATTTCCTGTGTTCCTTCGAATTGTTGCGCTATCCATCTACACTTATGCTATACCAACATGCCCAATCTAAGATCTAAGCAAACCACATACCCACCGCAAAAGGGAGATTTGGCGGAAACCGATGCTATTTTTAACGCGGAAGCGTTTTTTGAGCAGGTTGGTCAAAGCGTGCGCACTGACAGTCGCCCCTAAAAGCCCTGTCCGGACCTCACGTGACCTCTACCACAAAAACTTACCCCTAGCTGGCGCTAACATAGCGACACTATATTGCTACACTAATAGTGTAAATAAGTTCCGCATGCAGAACGCAATTGAAATATTCTCTGTTCACGTGCTCCGAGCTGACAAATTAGCCCTCGCGTTGTCAATTGGCAGTTTTCTACCCTGAAAAGAAAGCACAAGTTCTTTATTTACTTCCAGGTAAACGCAACACTGTTTTTCAAGCCGTCCTATGCACATAGGACACTGGGCATTAGGTGCGCTATGTGTGGGTGTGGTAAGCCTTGAAACATTTCATGTGCACACAATTTCATGTGCACATTACACTTCTTCCTCTCCATGACGTCTTTCATACAAAGCACGCTTTTTTTCCCGGAGAAAGCGGTTGGCACGTGGCAGCATGAAAAGCAAGCATTGTCTAGACCCGCACACGTTGAGAATGAGGCCTGCTTGATGTGCTGTAGGTGGCGCTAGTCATCAGCTAAAGAAATAGCGATGTTAGCTAATGAAATAGTGAAGTAGGACGCTGGACATATATGTGTTAAACCGCTTCACTGTAAAGAGAATTAAAAGAGCGCGTGCTGGTTGATGATGATGATGATAGTTTTTGTAAACGTGTACACACCACAGTTTTTGCGATCGGCTTATACGGATTTGCTGTGAAATATACGTACCCTTGCGTTTTATGCTAGGATGTCTTCCTGGCGGCGTTGCGTAGAAGCGGCGCGGGGGAATATTGATTGCTCCAGGGTCTCTGAGTGTCTTATGCTTGCGACTAACCGCAGTATTACCCGCAAGAACATAAATGGGATTCCAAGAAAGCATAAATGTCATCAAAGTTATGTAGATGACAAAAGCTGTAATGGTTGTCATGGTTTTGCGCCCAGAAGTATCGCAAAGTAGAAGCTTCATTTCAATAGCGGGATTTTATACTTTTGTACAATGGAGAAGTTTCACCCCTTGTTATTTCTTTCGCTTATTGTGCAAGACGCAAGCGTTTAACCTTAAGAGGAGAGGTCTAGAAAGCTGATGGAGAGGAATTACGCTACAGAGGAAAAAAATGTGCAAGCAAAAATTCTAACGTCCCTTGTCTGTTAAAGAAACAAGGGTAACAATATTTCATCTAATAAAATTCAATAAATAACTGTTGAACGATACTGCTATTAAGGGCGAAGTCGTTACATGGTATGACGTACGTGTGAGTCTTTTATTTGCTTTTTTAAAGCTTACTGAAAGATAAGGAATGTTGTAATTAAGAAGAGTTTATTTTACTTCTAGCAGCCGTATGCGAATCCTTGCAAAGTCTTCATTAGTTCACATAACTCTTATTACATCAGGGCAAATGCGTGTGTCTGGGCCTGTTCTAATAATTGCATCCCGCCTTTGCCTCATTAGCTATTATGCACCGTCATTGTGTTGTATGCATATAAAAGATGACCATGCTCACATTCACTCTATGTCTTCGTCGTCTTCGTCGTCATTATAATGGCTCAAATTACGCACGCTTCCATAGCGAAAGCACTCACGCAATACTGTTTGCTGCAACCTGTGAGGCTTGTATGAATATATGAATTAAAAAAGCTTCATTTCTTACACATAACCCTACTTACATTATCACAGAAAGTTGTGTATCTTTAATAAATGTTTCAAGTCGTTGTTTTTCTGCGGTGGAAAAATACTTTATTTACCATGTAATATCTAAATGCATGAAATAATGCATGAAATGCAAGTGAAATAACTAGAAGAATAAGGATGGGTTGGGCTCATTCGGCAAACATTATCAAATCATGAATGGTAATCTACCACTATCCCTCAAGAGGAAGGCATATAATAGCTGCATCTTACCGGTACTTACCTACGGAGCAGAAACCTGGAGACTTACAAAAAGGGTTCAACTTAGATTGAGGGACGACGCAGCGAGCGATGGAAAGGAAAATGATAGGTGTAACCTTAAGAGACAGGAAGAGAGCACAGTGGGTCAGGGAACAAACGGGGGTTAAGGACATCATAGTTGAAATCAAGAAGAAGAAATGGATATGGGCCGGGCACGTAGCACGTCGGCAGGATAACCGGTGGTCATTTAGGGTAACTGACTGGATTCCAAGAGATGGCAAACGCGTGAGGGGGAGACAGAAAATTAGGTGGGTAGATGAGATTAAGAACTTTGCAGGTATTACGTGGCAGCAGAAAGCACAGGACCGGGTTGATTGGCGGAACATGGGAGAGGCCTTTGCCCTGCAGTTGGCGTAGACAGGCTGATGATGATGATCTAAATGCATTACTCCACTAATTCTTATAATTGGGGCCAATTGAACTGAGCTCGTGCTCACTGAATGAAGTATAACTCCACAAGCGTAATACAATCTTTCGCAAGCTACGCGAACTAAAGAAATGCACCGCTTGCACTAGTGGCGCAAGGCTGGAACCAACAACGGAGCTAGCAGTCGACCTAGCGATTTCTAAGTTTTTGCTGGTGATGCCAAGCTTTTGCTAGAGATGCTAAGCTTTTGTTCGTGGTACTGAGTACGGTTATGAGTGGCAATCCTTCTCAGGTTTCGGTCGCTTCCCCACAATACACATGGTCACATGTTTCTGGCGCGGACATGTCACATGAGCAGTTGCTACGTGATTTTAGCTATGTGGCCAGCTGCTACGCGATCTTACGTGATTTTCAGTCGCGTGACTAGTGTTTACGTAATGTTACGTGATTGTAGTCGCGTGACTAGCTGTTACGTGGTTTTCGCAGGAACATGTGGGGTGACTAGCTGTTACGTGGTTTATGGCAGGAACGTGTGACGTGACCAGTGGTTACGTGACGTTGCGATATCAGTCATGTGATTAGTTGTTACGTGATTTTACTCACATAATTAGCGGTTACGTGTTTTTGCGGTATCATGTCACGCGACTGGCTGTTAGGTGATTTTAGTTGACGGGTTGTTACATGGTTTATGGCGGAAGCATGTCATGCGACTAAGTGTTACGTGAGGTTAAGCGGTTTTAGTCACGTGGCTAACTGTTACGTGGTGTTACATGATTTTAGTCACGTGACTAGATGTTACATGATGCTACGTGACTTTAGTCACGTGACTAACGTTGCGTGATTTACGTGATTTTGATTCGCCCGAGTATTTGCGCTATGTTTCGATATTTTAGTCACGTGGCTAGTTACGTAATGTCACGCAGTTTTTGTCACATAACATACTCGCCCATTGTAGTTATTGCATTCGACGGCCAACAAATTGGCGCACGTGTTTTGTGGAGCGAAGCAGAAGATGAAGAAGAGGAAGCGAGCGCGGTCCGGTTCATTTCTGATCGCACTACCGGACGGAACCAAAAGCTTTAACAGCTTCCTGTTAAAAAACGAATTCTTAAGGCTCAAAATCGACACAGAGTTGTCATCATTAATCCAGATATTGGTAAGCAAAATTTTGCTGTCATTCTCACAAATTTCAGAAGCCGGCACTATATTGTTCCTATTAATAAAGAAGTTTGAGGTTGCAAATAACCAATGAACGAACGCGAACCTATGAAAATATCCGAGGAAAAGTTGAATTTCTTACACAGAATGGAAGGAAGAGGGTCCCGCATTATTTTTCATGATTGCTACAGCCCATTTCTTGCAAAGTTTTAGGGCAGCCACTCGAATACGCAAAAATTGATACTCTGAGATAGAGCAGCTTATTGTAAACCGTAAAAATTATCACGATTCTTGTAAGAAACCTTTACACGAACTAAATTGTTTCTTTAAACGGCCCCATCAGTAGCAAAAATTCTCGGCCTATGGCCAACAGGAAATTTTCAAAATATGTCGGCGCGCGCACTACTGACCTTTTGCAGGAATCTAAAATATCACTAAGGTGTTATATCTGATAAAAATTTTGTTAGCTTCATTATCAACCTGGTTCTAGGCTACATGTTTCTTGTAATTTTCCGTATGTGCAGAATTCTTTTGTGGAAATATAACTGTTGCGGTTAGCGTGATGCACTGAAGAGACAGTTCGCAAGTGACCTATGATCGGCTGTGGCAACACCTTAACGATCTTTTGCTATCTGTGAATATTTCATTTGTGGGAATATTTGTCTTTTGTAAGCTTTTGTGGTGAGCGGACACTTTTTTGTATTTAAGAGCTGGGGCTAAGTGCGTGAGAGTTCCACTATGTGCGTTTGTATAGTTTCGTTTATTCTGTACCTTGCGATGGCAACCATTATGCAAGTGAAGAGGAGCAGGCGACACCACATATTGGAACTAACTATTCCTTGCATATGTACTTATTAAAAAGAAGGTCAAAAGCGCTGGCGAGGGCATTTTCGATGCTCTACAATTTGAGAGCATAAAAATGGGCGTCGTTCGCGTCTAGGGGAAGCGAAACTGATACAAAACCAGCGGAAAGCATGGTTCTGCATATGACTAATAATATTCAAAGCAAATTAACTTAGTTGTGAGGTAATAAGTTTATTGATAATGTCGTGGACTCATCGTGCAGAGATACGTTCTAAATTAGTCGAAGGGGAAGAACTCGCTTTTCTTGCCCAGGGACAATGTATAATTATGTTATAACGAGGCTACCGAGAAATCGTGCGACATAAAAGTAAGACTGTATCAATCTTCGTACAGCTGTTTCTAGTAAAAATAATGGGCTCGCTGTAAATGTGTTCTTCCTAATTACAAGTTATTACTGCAGCATACACAATTCGAACTATGTGCCACAATTCACCCTCTCTCAGTCGTGCACAGGGACTTCGAGCCCTTCATGATATACATGGGGGTCTGACGAGCGATAATTGCCTATGAATTACATGGTCTTGGCTGCCCTGTTTTGGGCTGTTATTATTATTCTCGTCTATACGTAAAGTCCCTGCAGAAATAGATTAGCGCAAGCAACTGTTCCGGCAAATGGTCGCTCGTGCTAATATTTTCCTGAGGTGACCGTACATTTATTCTATGCAGGTGACGCTGCTTTTACGTTTCTTTCATTATTAATGCCTCAATAAGGAATAGCACTCACCCAGATCAGCTCTTCGTCATGTTTTATGGGATTTACAAAATTCAATCCCCTTCCACAACAGTACCGCTGGTTCTGGACTTCGAAATGCGTTCAAGGGAGCCTTTGCTTCCTTGGACGTGAGCTCATAGCAGGGAACAGCGCACACAGACGAGACAAGAGAGACACACACTACTTGGCGCTGTGAGCGTGAACATTTGTAGCGGATATGATGAGTGTTTCTTGTGGGATAGATAATCTAACTCAATTATTAGGCCATCATCCGGCATGTCACATTGACATCCACCTCTCCTTATAATATATTTCAGAATAGTTTCATTTTATAATACATTCATAGAATAGTTTCATTCGCTTTTTCTCGGCGACCATATTTCTTGCATTTAAACAAACTAAAATTAGCGCTAAAAAAGGCGGACGCAAAGATGAGGCAGTCGAGGACAGGCACCTATACTTTTTTGTCGCCTATTTGTGTCCGTCCTCTTTGGCGCTGAATGCACTTTGTTAAAATGCAAGAACAATTAGCCCAAATCTGTATCCTACTGAAGTATATTTCTAGCATATTTTGCTAAATAACTATTGCTCACTTTTTTTCGACAGCACCACCTTCAAA
The DNA here is from genome assembly GCF_013339695.2 of Rhipicephalus sanguineus. NCBI lineage: Eukaryota > Metazoa > Arthropoda > Arachnida > Ixodida > Ixodidae > Rhipicephalus > Rhipicephalus sanguineus. The sequence goes on from NC_051182.1 coordinate 156,690,884, forward strand.
TTAGTCTTTTTATTCCGAGTGACAAAACAATATCTCTGCGAAAAACTAATAGCTTAGGAGTTCCGACCACCAGATTATCGTGCGAAATACTTCAGCCGCCCGCAGCCGTATGTTTTAGGTAGGAGGAGGATACAACTTTATTCAAAAGAAATTTCATGGGTTTGGAGCTGGCCGCTTGAGTAGCGCAATCACGCCATTTGTTTTTTTCCAATGTTCAAAAAGAACAAAAAAGTCCGTGCTAAATCATACTCCAACCTTGTTTGCCTAAGTTCAAATGGCTGTCTTGTCCTAAAATAATAGTCGTGTGTGGGACCCGAAACAAGTAGACTATTTTTGGTGATCCTCATCGCTGGCGTTGCCAGGTAATGCGGGGGGTACCGGGAGAGGGGTGTTGTTGGAGGATCATTCTCAACAACACTCATCTAGCAGCATTTCCTGCAAGGACACATATGCTAATCAAAGGAAGAATAAGTCTAGTAAAAGATCATAAGATGATGAAAGTTGCTATGGTTGCCATGGTTTACAAGCAGAAGAGATTTAGGATACAAGGTTAATTTCAGCTGCAAGCATTGATATTACTGTACAACAGAAAATTCAGGGCTATCGATTCATCTATTTTCGTTTCTATTGCGTGGCACAAGCCTTTAACCTTCAGAGAAGTGGCATGGAACGATTATAAGTTGCTACGCGTCGCAGCACGGAGAAAAAGAATCTACAAGAAGTCTAACGTACTACAGCATTGAAAAAAGAAAAGGCACGCCGCTATACAATAATTTCGCTAGTTTAATTTCTAACAAGCAATACTTCTGGAACGCCGTTCTTACATCATATGACGTGTAGGTTTCTGACAGTCGTGTCCTAAACGTACAATAAAAACAATGAATTCCCTCATTATACTGGATGCACTTTGTTTACTTATTGCGTCGGGTATCGCGCCAGCATTTTGTAGGTTTCAAATAGTGTTTTGAAACGTGTAGTTCTGTCAGAACTCCCGGGAAAATAATTTAACTTATCGATACACCCGTTAATAATGAATGATATCGTATTCTGTTCTCTAGGTAATGATAAATGTATGCTAATTTCTTAAATTTTAGCCCAAGGAAACACGAGGACGAAAAAGAAGACATGAAGACACAACACTACAAAAAAAAAATTTGCAGTGGCTCAGCTCGACTATGCCAGGATATACGTAGCGTTAGCAAAGGCTCAGCTGATTATTTTTAGCTTTCCAGGTTGTCTAGGATTATTAGCCTTCTTCTGTTCATTCTTCGTACGCTGAACCGTTATTTACCAGACAACTACTTCGGGAACCGATGAGATAAGCTTCTCGGCTCTTCCGCGCCGCTGAACAGCATTTGCGCTCTCCTTCTCCGTGGCGTTACCCACCTGCAAACGCCAGTCAGAGGCGCTATCAATCGGCTCCAGCGCAGTGTCAGACGGCGACTGCACAGCGAAGGCGAATAGCTGTGCGCGCGCTGGCGCCAGCATGTCTGCCGCGGCTACGACGCCACTCCGCCCGAACGCGCAGACCAGCAGCGGCGAATCGCGAGTGGCGGTGGTGGAGAGAGCCCGGTGGTGGAGAGCGCGGAGAGCGGTGAGCCAGCTGTGTGACATCACTGATCCTCGCGCATGCGCTGCACGGCTCATCAGGATTCACACGAAATCGGCTCCGGCTAGGCAAGTGTAGCTAACGCTGCAAAACTGAGAGGTGTTAGTAGCACTGTGCCCTCGTGTTTCCCTGCGCTTATACATTTGATATGCATTGCCCACTAGCCCCCCAGTCCGTTTTATTATGTACTAATTTCGCACGTGCATTCACGTGGCTTATCTCTAAAACGCCTCTAACAGTGCTTGATGTTCTGTAGTAAAACGAAACTGGAAGTAGACACGCTGAACCGGTTGAAAAATACGACAGAATACGACGACAGAATATTCTTACGGCTTGCCGTATTATGGTACATGACATGCTGCTGCTACCCTGTCGCCTGTCGCGAGGCTCTATTATGCCTGTTATGGGAACAGGTTTTTGTAGTTCTGCAGGAGGCGTTTCATGTTATTTAAGGGACATACACATTTTTCATCGACACTATAAATGTTTGTCGTAGTACTTCAGCTGACTCTTCTAACAACACACACACACACACACACACACACACACACACACAAATGTCTTCACTTCTGTTGTAACTACACAAAATGTCTGTTGCACATTTGGAGTCCAAAGTTGCTTCAGAGAAATCTTCTAACAAGAGAAATTTCTATTATCCTCATGAGAATCCATGGGTTCGAAACAGCGCGTAAACTACGAGGACACAGGAAGAAACAGACAGGACCAGGCGCTTCGTAGTTTACGCGCTGTTTCAAACCCATGAAGCCTTACCAACACGCTCAAACCCATACCCTTTTAAACCTCATGCGAAGTTGTGTTGCCTTTTCCAACTGGGAAAAACCAATAAATTAAAACTCAGCGTACACACATACGATTTTCAATTACTTTTCATAGATAGACCTCTAGCTCGTCGATCAACGATGTTAGTGGTTTGGCCGTCTTTGTCATCCGTCAAAACAAAGTATGAGACGAACTCGAGGAAGAAGTAAAACGCACAAAAGAAGGAACAAAGGTAGTAGTGTTCTTGTATGGTGAAATGTGTAGCGTGAGTTCAATACTAGTTTACATTACAAAGCCAGGAAATACTCAGCATTTCTTGCCTAACAAGCCGAACGCATCAATAAGGCAAGGTGATACTAAGTAATTCTCAGGGAAGAAGTTGAGCGCGTAGCGCTAACACCACCAATGGTATGGAATTGTATGGTATGGTATGAAGAAGGTTATTGGGTCCTGAAGGTCAACCCTGGTTTGACGCTCCCACATCTGGACTGACGGGCCGATCCCTTCAGCCACATCGTGGGCCTTTGGACAGCCCGTAGTTGGTCGGGAAGTGATTCACTGTGCAGCAATTGCTGCGACCATTCTTGTTTCTTGTTAGTTTCTGAAGACCGCAGTGCACTGCCAACGCATGTGGTCCAGAGTAATGATGTCATTACAATTGTTACATATGGTTTAAATTTTCCCTTCTTGATGTATCCTGTTAATGAAATGTGGACTTGGGTATGTCCTTGTCTGTTGCAACCGTGATGTGACTGCTTGCACTCTGCAAGCTTGTTGTGTGGCGTTGGGTAGTCCCTTCTGCTTAGATAATAAATAATGCGGAATAATTTCGTGATAGATTGATAATCGATTCCTCTGTTCCCAGGGTGAAGTGTTTCTCGGTCTGGAAGAGCACGGCTAGAAAGTCCTCGTGCTGCTTCGTTCGCCATTTCATTGAGGTTTCTCTGAGTTCCGTCCTGCGCGCTATATGTGCAGGAAACCAGCGGATTTTGCTCCTCTCACTCTTGACCTTGTCTAGTAACCTGGTTGCTATGTGTGTTACATATCCCTTAGTACAATTGGGTATGGTTCTTCTACAATTGCTGTAAATATGTGTTCACCGATTGCACGGAGAGCAAAGGCCACTGATACTTGTTCTGCTACTGTTGGGTCCTTGATATAGACGATGGTGGCCCTTGCTTTTCGTCTCTCAACTTTATTTATCGAGCGCATGTTCCTAGTGAACGGGCCGTCCTAACTGTCACAAACGAGAGTTATTAACACTATTGCAAGAGGGACTGCGAGATACACTGCCAATGCGTTGGATGCTGTTTACCATGGTTTTGAACAGCTTCACTGAGCAATCGTGTAGCCAGTAAATTATTTCGAATAGTTGAACAATATTGCCCAAATCTCAACTGTCTCCGAATAAGCGCATAATGTACCTTTCCTCAAAGATTCGCAGGCGACCATGTCGGCGCAGTGCATCACGAGAAAAAAGAGCGCAGAACAGCGTCGCCTGCTTCAGCCGCACGTTGAGGGTTGTCTTCATGCATGTCACTTCACACGCCGTCTCCAGACACCGTCATGCGTTTATCAATGGTCCTTACTTCCTGCGTGCTGGTCATCGCCACAGGGCCTTGCGCACCTGCCAGGGGCTAGCGCGGTGCTGCAGTTTACGAAAAGGTTCACTGGAGCCCACAAAATTCCATTCCAATTTGTTGCTATCGCATTCATTGCTTGGCCATTGCGATGAAACTGTAAATGTTTTTTTTTATTCTGAATAATAATGTCTTGGCTACTGGTGAAAGTCCGGCTTACCTCGGCATTCTCCACGCACTTGTATAGTGATTGAAATCTTTATTTTCGGTTGGTTATTCCTAAACGGGGAACCCTCAGTCAAGGGCCCCATTTGCTGCTCTAAACCGATGACCAAGTGAATCAGACTATGCTAGTAGCCGAAGTCTTTGTTGGAAATAGTGGTTTCGCACTTCAAGGGGTTGCGTAATTGTTTCGGAACATGGCTGTCTGGACCACCTTGAATTTTCAGCTTCTGCAGAGTACCCCGTATTTCTTCTGCTCTTCGTTAACTACGCAAAGAATCCGCACAGCAAGCCGTCCTCCTCTGAGAAGAAAGTGACGAAGGAGGCTTACAGCGGCGCATCAATAGGTGATCTTGTAAATTTCATTTAAAAAGACTCTGTGCGAGATGGCACCATAAATAATTGATCTATGCGTACAGAGACATGCGAAATGTCCGTACTGTGATTGCTAGTAATGTTCCAGTGAGTACTCAAGGCACAGTTGGCGAATCTGCTGCATTTCTTACATCCCTGCACTGCTGGCCATCTTGTCCGTAAGATTACTGCACAGCAAATTCCCACATAAAATAAAGAACTCAATGCAAGAAGAAGCAAGGAACATATTTATCTCGAGAGACTGTTGGCGGTCTTGGTAATAACCGTCCTCCACCATCAGATGTAAGTTCTCCTAAAGAAATGGCCAGGACCACCTCCTGGGACTGCAAAGAAAGAAAAGTTAAATCAGTAAAGCAGAAAGGGAAAGACCACTACCGCCGAGGTGATTGTGAGCGTGTTTTAGGTTTTCTGAACAATGTGTATTTCTCAGTTCATTTTTTGACAGTGAGGTATTCAAATGAATATTTGTACTGTGCTTGACAGAAAATGTTTGCATATATACTGTGTAATAGTAATCGGATACTGGCCACCGTTGTATAAATAATAAATATCGCGAAGTATGACCACCATCACATAAAAATAACTCCGTCGCTACCTCCGCGACACAGCCAATGCCAGTCGCCAGAGGCATGTTTGGACCTCATAGAACGAAGTCACTGCATGGCCGAGACCGACAGACGTGCGACAGTTAATTTCGTCCTTCAGAGACAATATTGCAGCTTGCCATGCAACCTCCAAGCGTGATCGAGTATACGGAACACAGAATGCCAACAGCGCAAAGGCGCGCTTAGGGGAGCGGGAAGACCAGAAAGACAAGATTTGAATAGAACAGCTAGCCTAGAGAGCGGGTGAAGGGTCTATGTATGTCTTCTTAACAGTAATAAATATCCGTGACTCCCCAAAATAATAAATCTTGACATGCGTTTTTAACGCGCGGAATGTCTTTAGTGCTCCAGGAGAAACACTAATACCAAGAGAAACAGGAAATTTCCAGCAACGGTGCTACAGTTTGCATCAACAAATATGATAGTCCCGGACTCAGACATCTGCCCCGGAATGGGAACTAATCAGTCTAAAAACTTACACAGAAAAAATTACGCAAGCTACACCGTCTTGCTGTATACCGACGAAAGCAAAACTTTCTTGAGGTTACACTTTGTTGAGGTTGTAATGCCTGTATGGGCATAATTGTGCTGAAATAAATATGAAAGATACATATCGGCAGTCATTTAGTAAGAAGCCTACACTAGTGAAATACGCTGGATGTATACTCAAATTTTCCTGCCCCGTACTCGACTTTCCACATTGTGCGGTCATTAAGCACACACCAGTGCACTTATTATGCAAAAGTGTCGCTTCTCATAATAGATGGGAAGTAGGAAAGTGAAAAAAAGTACGTACATGGGCGTTTTCTTCTGGGGGTTGTTCTCCGTGGCACAGGGTAGTACAGGGGGCGAGGTACATAGTTTGGTCTCGGATCTCTAAACACCCTAATCTTGGGACCATGCGCCGGATTCCCGCCAAGAACACAAATTGGATTCCAAGGAAGGATGAGCGTCGTCAAGCTTAATAAGATGGCGAAAGTTCTAATTGTTGCCATGCTTCACAAACAGAAAGGTTAGAAGATGGAAGCTAGATTTCTAGAGCGATATTTTATATTCTTCTATGGGAATAGGCAAGCGTTATCGCTTGATATTTCGTTCGATTTTTGTTTTGCAATGAACAAGTGTTCAACCTTAGGAGATGTCTAAAGCATTCCTTATTTACAGGAAATTATACCACAGGAAACATGTACAAGAAAAACATTCTGATGTTTCAGAACCTGGCAAAGGAAAAATCGTGCGACTGTGCAATATTTGAACTAATTACCTACGAATTGGCCGCTTCGGCAACGCTCTTAATATAGACGAAGTCTCTGCAAGACATGACGCATGCCTCTTTCATTATCTTCCCCAAAATGTCAGAGAATTAATGTTTTAATTAACATTCCATCTTGTTTCTAGCGGTTCGTATGAGAATTATCGCCAATAGTGCTAATAGATTGCAGAAGTGTCAGTAGGTTAGGAAGTATATTGGCATATATTTCCATTCTGTTAAAGGTGCGCGTGTCTGCGTCTGTTTTATTAGAAGTAATTGTTGCTGGGCTAGTTGGTTTATCATAGTGAGGGAAATTCTAGACGCGTAAAACACCGCAAGAAGAACGAAGAAGCGCAGGGAAAGAGCGTCAGTCGCAACTCATTTATTCTCAGAAGAAACGCAGAAAATATATACGCCGCACCACACATGCGCACACGGCACTGCATCAGCTAGTCACTAAACATAAAAAAACACAAGGTCAATAGAAAGGCATATCTAATCAAGCAACAAGGAGCACAATTGGAACTCAGACATGCGCAAAACCACAAGTTTAAAATGGGCCGCATCAAAGGTAACAGCTCTTTGAGCGAACGTGGGCGATAGGCTCAGCACACGTGTCGCTCCGAGAAAGTGATGCTCAAGTCTAAATCTGCAATCTGTTGTCAATGGGAAGCTCATGAGTGAACGAAAGGCCGCTAGCATGTTGTTTGAAAAGCGCTAGTTGAAGTTCTCAGTGGATTAAATTCTAACACTTTTCAGATAACATGCTAACGGCCTTTCGTTCACGCATGAGCTTCCCATTGACAATAGATTGCAATTTTTAGATTTGAGCATCACTTTGTCGGAGCGACACGTGTGCTGCGCCTATCGCCCACGTTTGCACAAAGAGCTGTTACCTTTTGATGAGGCCCATTCTAAAAGCTTCTTAAAATGGCCATTGCGACCATGTGTCTCGAGGGAGCGCTGGTGAAATCCTGTCATCACAGTATGCAGGGTAGTTACATGAATCAGGTTAGGCGGCTACATTCAGCTGGCTATTTTAACTCTGTCGTTGTATCCGTTGCGGGAACCCTCCTTCAAAAGTTGAAGGGCACAAGGAAAAGCAGGCAGCCCATGGTCAAAAGACCTATGGTGGTAACTTGTGTTCCTGAGGTAGCGCAAAACCTTAAGGAGGTGGCAAACAGGTAGAATATGCCTTTACTTTGTTCGGCGCCACGTAAGTTGGCTGGCCTATGTCCATGTATTTCTAAGCCACCGAGGGCCCCCACTTGTGGGAAGAAACACGCTTGGAACTATGTGGATTACTCGGTCGGCGTGGTGTACGAAATCCCACTCAGTTGTGGTCGGGTTTACATCGATCAAACTGGTTGGTGTTTGAACTTCAGAGTTGGGGAACATGAGATGTCGCTTCGAAAAAATTCGGCAGCATGTTTGCCTGCACATTGCCATTCCTGTTCTTGTTAGGCGAGGTTTTCAAGCATTTCTGTTCTTGCCAAAAGCTCAGATGCTCTGGCCCGGGAATTAATGGCAGCCGTTTGGATAAAGAAGAAAGGAGACTTGTCTGTAAGTGGCACATCAGTGGTTTTGCGCATGTCTGAGTTCCAATTTTGCTCATCGTTGCTTCATTAGATATGCCTTTCTATTGACCTCGCGTTTTTTGATGTGTAGTCACTAGGTGATGTAGTGCGGTGTGCGCATGTGTGGTGCGGCATATATATTTTCTGCGTTTCTTCTGAGAATGAATCAGTTGCGATTGACGCTCTTTCCCTGTGCTTCTTCGTTCTTCTTGCGGTGTTTTATGCCTCTAGAATTTCCCTCATTCTGTTTTATTAGTTGTTGCCCGTGAACGATTATGCACTGTCATCGTATTTTTTTCGTATATGCCCTCTAATACTGCTTTATTCACGCCATCTCTTGACCTTCGTTGTGATGCTCGCACTAATGAATCTCTATATTTTATTATTGCATCACACAATACCCCTGCTAGAGCATCTGGGACATTTTGAAGAAGTAATAACGTTACTCAATTTTACGTTTTTTAAATCAGCAAATAAAGCTGTAAATGCTTAACTGTTCTAACTCTTTGCATTTCAAGTCGGGATTTCCGCTGGGATCATTTGAAAAGGAGCCAGTACTCGAGCTAGATGAGGCCAAACGTAGCCATGACATTTAATTAGTAACTGCAGCGTTTACTACCTGATGATATGAACTGTATTAATTGTCGCTAATGGGTAACTACTGTAAAAAATATGTGAGAGATAGTAAAACTAATTACTACTCAGGACATCGCGGTGGGTTGCTAAATGTTGCTGCTTGTTACAGGTAGTAAATGTTGTTTTTACTACTTATGGTGTTCGTGTTAGTAAATGCTACTACTTGGGTACTTATCGGGTTACTAAACGCTACTATCTCGACTGTCATATTATGTTACGCTTTAATTGTTGAACTCTTATGGAAAATTAGGGGAAACTGACTTTTTTTTTGTTCAGTTCGGAATAACATGGATGTACCTCGCACGCTAAGCACATCCTTTACGTTCAATTTATCAATAATATGGCAGTAGAACCTAGCGACATTGTTTCTCATGGAGCACATTGAAATCAGCCCCCAGCCAACCAGATGCTGGGCATTAGCTGCAACATTATGAAGCGAGAATAAAAATTAAACTCTAACAAAAAGGTAGTTGTTCAAGTTAAGCTTTGTATTAGATACATATGACATACACATAATATATGAGCATAAGTTAGTGAAGATAAGGGCCAATTAGCAATTAAGTGTCAGGGTAATTAATGAAAATTAAGTTAATAGACAGAGCAGAATATTTTCTTCTGAACACCTGAGATCGCATGTGACTGGCGACGCAAGTCTCAAACATGTGCTTCGTTCTTCATGGCTTCTGCTATCCGCTGCGCGCTTATATTAACTGAATGGGTTCATTGAAATAGCATACTTTTTTCTTATGATTATGGGCCATGAACACGGCACATACCCAATACAGACATATTCTTTCAATCTAAAGTCTACCCAAGTTAACTGAATGCGAGGAGCAAGCGCCAATAAATACTCTTAAAAAGAACATTAGGTCCGCATAAAGTTATTTCCCTCCAAGACAGCACCAATAGTCCGCGATTAAGTTTTCAATTTGACTAAGATGCATGTGGTCTCTGCCTACAGTTCGACCTACCTGGGCATCCTCGACGTAGGAGTAGCAGTAGTTGAAAACTTTATAAGAATGGAAGCTTGAGCAAGATGGTATGCGTTCATCTTGGTTGAAAACTTATTTCATCTTGGAAGACAACTTTTTGTTATTTTCGATTGGTTATTCACGAAAGGTGGAGCCCACAGTCCACGGCTCTGTTTGCTGCTGCAACGCAGACGTCCCGGTCAATCATTTTGCTGGTAGTCCATTGGCTGTGCTAGATATAACGAATTCCCGTTATAACGGGCTGGAATTAGTCACATCATGGAAGGTCTGGGCGTTTTGACCGCCTAGAATATTTACATGCCGCACAGAGTTCCTTCATCACTGTTGTGCCTAGAAAACCAAACAAGTGATCATCATTGCAGGCAGTCATTCTCTTGCTTGAAGAAATCCACTGGCTTTTCCAGAGGCATTTCATGAAGGGACTGCCAATTCATTTCAACAGGCATCTTACCCTCCCAAAACTGCCACCCTGATTAGGTAGCCCTGTGCACATGAATGAAGGAATGTGTAGAATACCTATGCTGTCATCATCTGGGATGTTCCAATGAGCACTTACGGTAGAGGTAGCGAATATCTTGCATTTTCCACTTCCATGCACTGCTGACCCTCTTGCCCGTAAGAGGGCGGGTGCATCAAATTCTCACATAACAGAAAACAACTAATACCAGATGGACCAAAGAATGCACTTTATTTGAATATACTCTGGTTGTCTTTGCTGTCTTGGCAATAACTCTTCTTGTCCTATACGGAATAACGTCGCTTAGGGGGAATGATTTTTCCAGGACTTGAAACTGAAAAGAACAAGCGTAATCAGGAAGGCGAAGATGAAAAGATCAGGGGCGTTGGGGAGATATTGCGCGAAATCTGTTTTTAGATGCGAAGCATCTTATAGCGGAGTTCAAACCGGTGGTCGTGGTGGTGGTGGTGTGCGGCGTGACCACCCTTACTGCGCATGCGCATACCCTCTCTACTCACCTCCTCTCCACTTCCTGTCTCCACTCCCCCTCTCCATTTCCCCTCTCCCTTTCCCCCTCTCCACTCACCCTCGCCCCTCTAACTTCCCTCTCCACTCCCCCTCTCCCCGTCCCTCTCTCCACTTTCCCTCTCCCATTTCCTCCTCTCCACTATCCCTTCTCCCCTCCCTCTTCCCCTCTCCATCCTTCCTCTGAAAGGCGGGCTAAACATGCCGAAATTCTCTCCTGCGCAACGCCGCGATGAGCGCCAGCGCATGCGCGTCCCCTCCCCCTCTCTCTCCTCTCATACGCTGCCCCCCTTTCGCGCGCCTGTCGACCACGTTCCCCACTCGCCCTGTGAGAATTAACGGCCAGGCTAGAGGGAAGACAAGACGGGCCTAGCGTTCCTCTTCGCGTTCCGCGACGCGAGGTCGCCAGCATGCCCAACGAACGCCAACGGAACGCGATCGTGCAAGTGCTCCGGCTTCGCATCGCCTCATGGTCCCCTTTAGCGGGAAATGGTGTAAATTTCTTTTATCGTGCCTTGAAGAATCAGTTGTAATGAAATATATTGGTAATTTCATTTTTTCTTGGGGACCATAGTTTTGTGCTTTCACTTATGATCTGCATTTCTTTGTTACTTTTGTACCAGTCAAACTTTTAAATTAATATTTTTATTCGGCATCACGAAAAATACGTATAAACCGGCCGCGGCGGCCGCATTTCTATGGCGACAAAATGATAGCGGACCAATGCGGTTATATTTAGGCGCATATTAAAGAACCCCACATGGTCAAATTTTCCGAGGCGCTCCGGTACGGCGTCTCTCATATTGTCACGTGGTCGTGACGTCGACGAAGACAGCAGTCGGCGTTTGCAGAATGAAACTCTTTATTTGGCCGAACTTGTGGCCGGGAAAATGAGAACTAGAACTACAGCAATACACGCTGTACAATGATAGCGGCGAACAGGGCGTCGTCCGTCGATCAACTGACAAGCGATCAAGCGCGTCGGCTTTTATACAGGCGCTATCGAACTTTCCAGCAATATCGCTGGTGGCGGCGTTATCTCTAGACAAAACTGGAACATTCGCGTGCGGGGCGCAATCTTAACAAACCGATCTACTACAATCGCGACGCTTCTAGAACACTACTTCGCGGACAGCGTCGAGCGTTGATAACCGTCCCTGCCGGTCAAACCCGAATACATCAAAACAAGACAAGAAGTGGGCGTGGCATTGCCCCCCTCTGAAAAAGCATCGTCCCGATGCTTATGAAAGAACATAGAACAGAAAAAAAAAACAAAACAAGTGCATACACAAATAAATTACAATAACGAAGGAAAAAATAGAGTCCCTAGGCTCGCTAACGCGCAAAAAACGGCTTAAGGCGCACGACATGGACGACTTCAGGTCGCGCACGGCGCCGCTGAGAGTTCGTAATGCCGTCAGGGGCAACCTCATAATCGAGTGCGCCGAGGCGTCGAAGTACCCTGTACGGTCCGAAGTATCGTCGAAGAAGCTTCTCACTAAGTCCTCGTCGGCGTATTGGCGTCCATACCCATACACGGTCACCGGGTTGGTATTCCATGTGGCGTCGTCGAAGGTTGTAGCGGCGGCTGTCAGTCGTCTGCTGGTTCTTGATCCGTAAGCGGGCGAGCTGTCGTGCTTCTTCGGCGCGCTGTAGGTAGGTGGTCACGTCGATGTTTTCCTCGTCGGTCACGTTTGGTAGCATGGCGTCGAGCGTCGTTGCCGGGCTCCGTCCGTAGACCAACTTGTATGGCGTCATCTGCGTCGTTTCCTGTACGGCCGTGTTGTACGCGAAGGTCACGTACGGAAGGATGGCGTCCCACGTCTTATGTTCGACGTCGACGTACATGGCCAGCATGTCGGCGATGGTCTTATTTAGACGCTCGGTGAGGCCGTTGGTCTGTGGGTGGTACGCGGTGGTGCGGCGGTGGCTTGTGTGGCTGTATTCCAAGATCGCCTGAGTCAGGTCAGCCGTGAACGCCGTACCTCTGTCGGTGATGAGAACCTCTGGGGCGCCGTGTCGAAGGACGATGTTCTCAACGAAGAACTTGGCTACCTCAGCGGCACTGCCTTTGGGCAGGGCTTTTGTTTCGGCGTAGCGGGTGAGGTAGTCGGTAGCCACGACGATCCATTTATTTCCGCAAGTCGACGTTGGGAACGGCCCCAGGAGGTCCATCCCGATCTGCTGGAATGGTCGCCGAGGAGGCTCGATCGGCTGAAGGAAGCCTGCTGGTCTTGTGGGCGGTGTCTTCCGTCGCTGACAGTCTCGGCACGTCCTTACGTAGCGAGTGACGTCGGCGGCAAGGCGCGGCCAGTAGTACTTTTCTTGTACTCGTGCGAGCGTTCGGGAAAGTCCGAGGTGTCCAGCCGTTGGGTCGTCGTGTAGGGCATGCAAAATTTCTGGTCGCAGTCCCAAAGGTACAACGATAAGGTAGCTGGCTCGGGCCGGAGTGAAGTTCTTCTTTACGAGGACGTTGTTTTTCAAGGAAAATGATGCCAATCCTCGCCTGAATACTTTTGGGACAACGACGGTCCTGCCCTCCAGGTATTCCACTAGATCCTTCAGTTCCGGGTCGGCTCGCTGTCGTTCGGCGAAGTCTTCGGTACTTATGGCTCCCAAGAAGCTGTCATCATCCTGGTCGTCGGGCGTTGGTGGGTCGACGGGGGCACGAGACAAGCAGTCGGCGTCGGAGTGTTTCCTTCCGGACTTGTAGACGACAGTAATGTCAAATTCTTGAAGTCTTAGGCTCCACCGTGCGAGGCGACCTGAAGGGTCCTTCAAGTTAGCTAGCCAACACAAGGCGTGATGGTCGCTCACAACTTTGAAGGGCCTGCCGTAGAGGTAGGGGCGAAACTTTGACGTAGCCCAGATGATGGCGAGGCACTCCTTTTCTGTTGTGGAATAGTTGACCTCTGCTTTAGACAGCGACCGGCTAGCATAACTGATAACCCTTTCCAGTCCGCCCGTCCGCTGCACAAGGACGGCGCCGAGTCCTATGCTGCTTGCATCGGTGTGAATCTCCGTATCGGCGTATTCGTCGAAATGCGCAAGTATCGGAGGTGTCTGCAGGCGTCGTTTCAGTTCACGAAATGCTTCGACTTGCGCTGTTTGCCACCTGAATTCGACGTCGGTCTTCGTGAGCTGCGTTAGTGGCTCGGCGATCCGTGAAAAGTCTTTAACAAAGCGTCTGTAATAGGCGCACAAGCCGAGAAATCGGCGCACGGCCTTCTTGTCGGTGGGTGGCGGGAAAGCGGCGATGGCAGCTGTTTTCTGCGGGTCTGGGAGCACTCCAGTCTTGCTGATCACGTGACCCAAAAACAAGAGCTCCTCGTACGCGAAGCGGCACTTTTCTGGCTTCAGGGTGAGCCCGGAGTTCTTGATTGCTTGAAGTACGGATTGAAGTCGCTGGAGGTGTTCGTCGAAGTTCGAGGAATACACAACGACGTCGTCCAAGTAAACAAGGCAAGTCTGCCACTTCAAGCCAGCTAACACAGTATCCATGACTCGTTGGAAAGTCGCAGGCGCCGAGCAAAGACCGAAAGGCATGACCTTGCAGCTCCTCTTGCACGATTGCTCGAATCGTCTCACGCAGGTCGGCGGATCCTAGCGCTTGAACGTCGGCGTAGCTTGTGGTCGAGAGGCTGCGGTTGTATTGCCGTGTTCGCATCTCAAGCGTTTTTTCGATTGTTGTTGCTTCGGAGACAAATTCTTGGACGGTATTCGGCGGATTCCTCATAAGGCCAGCGAAGAGCTGTTCCTTTACTCCTCGCATGAGGAAACGAACCTTCTTTTCTTCAGGCATGTTCGGGTCAGCGTGGCGGAACAGCCGGGTCATTTCTTCCGCGAAGATGCTCACGTTTTCGTTCGGGAGCTGAACCCGTGTCTCCAGCAAGGATGCGGCCCTTTCCTTTCGAACGACACTCGTGAACGTCTCCAAAAAAGCACTACGAAAGAGATCCCAGGTTCGAAGCGTGGACTCCCGGTTCTCGAGCCATGTCCTTGCTGCTTCTTCCAGGTAGAAGTACACGTGGCGCAGCTTGTCGTCGGCGTTCCAGTTGTTAAATGCTGCGACCCTTTCGAACGTCTCCAGCCAGGTTTCGGGGTCTTCACATGGCGAACCACGAAATGTCGGCGGCTCCCTGGGCGGCTGCATCACTATCGCGGCAGGGTTCGCTGCGGCCGTCATCGTGCCTGTTGTTCTTGTCGCCGTGGCTTTTGGCTTATCCGGTAGGAGTCCGTATTGGGGGGGTAGTCCTTTCTGCCGGCGGCTGGTTCGAGGATCCGGGTTGTCCTTAGAGTCGTCTTCTTCGCGGCTTGGGCTTGGGTCAGCGCTCCGCGGTGGCGTCCGGATCATGAAGCAGCACCTCCACCAGATGTCACGTGGTCGTGACGTCGACGAAGACAGCAGTCGGCGTTTGCAGAATGAAACTCTTTATTTGGCCGAACTTGTGGCCGGGAAAATGAGAACTAGAACTACAGCAATACACGCTGTACAATGATAGCGGCGAACAGGGCGTCGTCCGTCGATCAACTGACAAGCGATCAAGCGCGTCGGCTTTTATACAGGCGCTATCGAACTTTCCAGCAATATCGCTGGTGGCGGCGTTATCTCTAGACAAAACTGGAACATTCGCGTGCGGGGCGCAATCTTAACAAACCGATCTACTACAATCGCGACGCTTCTAGAACACTACTTCGCGGACAGCGTCGAGCGTTGATAACCGTCCCTGCCGGTCAAACCCGAATACATCAAAACAAGACAAGAAGTGGGCGTGGCAATATCATAATGTGATTTTGCCATGTCAAGCTTCAGTAATTACTTAACAATTATTTTTTTTTAAAAAAACGCCAGGCACGTGCGGGACACGCAGCCCAGTCATAGCGTTAGCTGGGTGACCGGCCATCTTATAGCGCATCGTACACTCTCTTTTAATGGCGATGCAAGTACAGTACCGAAGTAGTCACTACGTCATAATGCGTCGTAACATAGCTTTGTTGCGCAGTACCCACTACGCGTCTCTAAGGCAATGCATGCACCTACGTATGGTTGCGCATTTTTTGATGCGGGGGATGGTGGTGAGTTACGATTGGCCCTGTGTAATAGGTGGCAAGCTTGAAACCACCAAATGGTTACGCAATTAGCATGGCGCAACGCCTGGTGTAATTGTACGCTTCTGCCACGCAGTATTACATCGTTAACGTGCCTCCTCTCCTGACAAGAATTCTGCATGGGATATTTTTACGAAAGAGCTTTAAGTACTGCCATGGCTTTGTGAAAGAGTACTTGACTGCCACGTAGAATGTCTGCCTTCGATTCCGGCTCGAACTGTGTGTTCTTTAATTCTACAACCAAAGCTGCGCTAGACGCCGGCAGCGGTGGACGACAACGCCACCAGAATCGACTGCTGTCGGCTAACGGTAGTTTCATGCTATAATAAACCAGTTTTGCTGCAATGGCTAAGCGATGAATGCGAACCAACAAATTGAAATATTATATTAAGTAACCCTGACGGTCAACTCTTCCGATCCGATCTCCTGTAACTCTACAAGGCGTTGGTGTAAGGTAGTACGGCCGCTTTATGGAGCGAGGCTGTTTTTGTGCTGCGTGACATCTCAACGAAAAGTAAACGATGAGAGTACAGCGCGTATATGAGCGGTCTACTAATGTCTGTCGAGATAGCGCGTGCGTCAGCGCTCGCGATCGCGCCCTATGTGATCAAAGTTCGCAGGTGCTGCTCGAGCGACGCAGCCCCCTATTGCGATGAGAGCATCACACGTAGGAAGCTTTGAGACATTCGCTATGTGATCAAAGTTCGCAGGTGCAGCTCGAGCGACGCAGCCCCCTATTGCAATGAGAGCATCACACCCTCTTCCGTCAAGACCAGGGGGCGACCTGCAAGCTTCAAATCGGATTGGTGCTCCTGGGCATCTGAACATGGCTCTGCCAAGGTCATCAAGCTGCTCTGACGTGGATGACATGGAATCCGAAGGTGGATATGTCGAGGCCACAAACCGCCGGCTGAAAAGGAAACTACGCCGGACTTCAAGCGTGAGTGATCTCAACTACAATACACCGTCCTCACAACAGACTCGGCAGACGTACACAATCGCCTACATCCCCGTCGCTGCTACAGGCAACCTGAATTCACTGAATAGGCAAGCGCTCACTGCCTATCTTGGCAGGTTAGCACCAGGACAAATAAGAGAGGTCCGTATTAATCCCAGACGGAACATACTCGCTGTTGATGTGGATACACGAACGACCCTCAACGCATTGAAAGCTGTTGCTCAGCTCGGCAGCATACCTGTGCGCTCCTTCGTTGTACATGGAGGCTGCACCATTGCTGGTGTGATTTCCGATGTGGATACGGATATTGATGACAGCGATCTATCAACGCTGATTACCTCCACTGCCCATATCACAGACATACACCGTTTTGGACGGTCGCGATGTGTGAAGATAGTTTTTGAGGGCAACAACTTGCCATCGCATGTGAAAGTGGGCTATGTGAGGCATCCTGTCCGCCCATATGTTCCTAGGCCATTACAGTGTCGCAAGTGTCAGAAACTTGGGCACGTGAGCGCTGTGTGCGTGAACAGGTTGACATGCCCCCGTTGCAGTGGAGATCACGATGAGTCGATATGCGAGGGATCTAATCTAAAATGCTCCAACTGCGATGGCCCGCATGAGTCAAGGTCGAAGGAATGTCCAAAAATAAAGACTGAGTTGACCGTACTTAGGAAGATGGTACGAGATCACTCCACGCACAGAGAAGCGGCTACCAAGGTGCACCGTCGCCAGAGGCGCTCTCGTAATCGCAGAAGATCAACATCGGCTATGGTACGACAGCCTGTACTCCCTGAAGAGTCAGCGCGTGCTCCTGTTATATCCGAAGCGGGGTCTCTACC
Source organism: Rhipicephalus sanguineus (assembly GCF_013339695.2). NCBI lineage: Eukaryota > Metazoa > Arthropoda > Arachnida > Ixodida > Ixodidae > Rhipicephalus > Rhipicephalus sanguineus. The sequence continues at coordinate 156,708,403 of NC_051182.1, forward strand.
TCCAGCCACATCCTGCCTGAAGAGCAACAAGGACGTTACCACATGGCCTTCCCTGCCATCTCGGAGTGCGGAAGCGCAGGCGCCAGAAAGCCAGCATGAACGTGAGACTTCGTCATCGGATGGGCAAATCAAGGCAATGCTTGCGCAGTTGATCCGTGCCTTGCGAATGTTACTTGTTGGTGTCAAGACGCCCGTTGCTAAGGCTGCAGTGCAAATTCTAGACGGACTAGAACCAGTGCTTGGTGCTATATAAAAACCAGCACAAAATCATGGCGTCAGCAGCCTCACCACCATCACTGACTGAAAGGATTAACCGTTCTGTTATATTTCAATGGAACGCAAGAGGTCTACGAGGTCACCTCGCAGATTTTAAACAGAGAATGTTGAAATATCGATTTCCTGTTGCTGTGATATGCGAGCCGAATATGACTTCAGCATTCAGGTTATCTGGATATGAACAATTCACGTCTCAGACGAGTGGAAACCCTAGCAAACTTTTACTATTTGTACGCTGTGACCTCACGTATTCCCAAAACCAAATTCCTGTACATAGCAGTAATGAGTACGTTTCCATCACTTTGAAGCTAAAACGACGCACGATATCGGTCATTGGTGGTTACATTCCTCCGAGAGGAAGATTTGACGCTGGATACCTGAAACTTGTCATCGACTCGAGCCAAGGACCTCACGTCATCGTAGGCGACTTTAATGCGCATCACCATCTTTGGGGCAGCAGTGTCATAAGTACTCGGGGAAGACAACTTCTAGATTTCACAAGTGATAATGGCCTTCATATTCTCAACGACGGCTCACCGACATATTTCCGTGGCACAACGTACAGCAGCTGTCTCGACTTAGCTATAGCTTCTCGATGCCTTTCATCATCTGCTGCCTGGTGTGCAGACATTGAAACATATGGCAGTGATCACCTACCTACTTACGTACAACTACGATGGTATACCGGTGTTGCGAGCATTCGTAGGCGATACACAGATTGGGAGGCTTTTCAAGATGAGCTAGAAAAGTCGTGTGGTTCCATAGTTTCTCCGACAGAAATTGAAGAACGAATTACCAACGCAATGCAGACAACAACACGTGTCGTCACAGTATCTAATTCCAGGAAGCCTGTCGATGCCGTATATGAAGAGCTCCGGGCAGTCCGTCGTCGAGCTGAACGCAAACACAGGCGAACAAGATCGATCTTAGACCTGAGGACCTCCCGCAATGTGCAAAAGAAAATTCAGAGGCACTTAGAAAAGCTTGGCCGGCAAAACTGGAAGACATTTTGCACCACCCTGGACCCCCGAAAACCATTGTCTAAGATATGGCACGTTGTACGGGCTCTACCATGTTCTCCTCAGCAACTACGTCCCTTCCGCGCATTGGCCATCATCAGGTCATGCAGCGAGAAGCAGATCGCGGAAGAATTCTGCCTACACATCTCTGGCTCTGCAACAGCGGTCGTTCCACTGCTTCGATGCGCACCCCCTACAGCAGACGCCCGTCTCGATCTTCCTTTCACGCTGCAGGAGCTGCGTGCGGCAATTTCTATTTCACAACGCTCCAGTGCGCCTGGGCCTGATGGCATCACCTATTCTACTCTGCGCCACCTTGGCCCTCGAGCGACCGAAGAACTTCTATCCTTGTACAACCTTTCGTGGACATCTGGAACTGTGCCGGCACATTGGAAAACAAGTAAGATCGTGGCATTGCTGAAACCAGGCAAGTCTCCCCGTGATATGGTTTCCTACAGACCTGTGGCACTTGCAAGTTGTGTAGGAAAACTCATGGAACGAATGGTTCTGTTGCGCTTAGAATGGTTTCTGGAGAAGCAAAATATATATCCAGACGCGATGACTGGCTTCCGGAAAGGAAGATCATCAATCGACAGTGTGATCGATTTAGTAACGACCGTTGAACACCAGAAACGGCGCCACCGATTGACGGCTGCAGTCTTCCTTGACATCAAAGGTGCATTCGACAATGTTCTGCATGACGCGATCCTGAATGCTCTTGAAGACTATGGTATTGGCGGCCGTATGCATCAGTGGATAGCCAGCTATCTTCAAGAAAGAACAGTATTTATGACAACTGTAGACGGTGATACAAACAACCATCCCGTCTATCGCGGCGTCCCTCAGGGAGGAGTCCTGAGCCCAACATTATTTAATATTGTACTTGTTGGCCTCGCTAAAAAGTTAGGAGGCAAAATCTCAGTATCTGTGTACGCAGATGACATCTGCATTTGGACCACGAGTCTAACGCGTTTGCAAGTACAGACGAAGCTACAACGTGCGGTATCGATAACGTCCACATATCTTAATAGCCGCGGACTGCAACTCTCCCCGACAAAAAGTGCAATCCTGGCATTCTCGAGAAAGTCAATGGCCTGCTACCCTGTAGTGATAGATGGGAACGTCATACCTTCTGTAACTCACCACAAGTTTCTCGGAGTTATCATCGACCGGGATTTATCTTGGTCGAAGCACATCTCTGCACTAAGAAAAAAACTAGACAGCTTTGTCCATGTCATTCGCCATATGTCTGGAAAATCGTGGGGGCCATCGAAGTCATCTCTACTACAGCTATACCAGGCACTTTTTGTTGGATACCTCCGCTACAGTGCTCCTGTTCTTTCTCGTGTTTGCACATCTGCTGTCCGTACACTCGAGAGTGCTCAGGCCCGCGCCCTCAGAATTTGCCTAGGAGTACCTCGATGTACTTCTACATGGGGTACTATTACAGAAGCACGCGCTTGTCCAGCTCGCGTTTATCTTAAACACGAGCCACTGCGAGTACATCTGAGGTTATTGACAAGGCACCGAGACCATCCACTGAGAGACATTATTAACACACGACCCAATGCTTCATACTCGGAAGCTGTGATGTCGCAGCAAGATCTGCTGCCCTCGAATTATGCACCACAAGCGACTCCCGGAGTACCTCTCTGGACGATGCCTAAACCGATCGTGCGACTCTCGATTCCGGGGATAACAAAGAAGTCAAAAATACCAACCGCTGGACTTAAGCATTTTGCTTTATCGTACATTGCCCATATGTACGGATATACGGTGCATATTTTTGCAGATGGGTCTGTCACGCAGACGTCCTCAGCAGCAGCTTTCACGGTTCCTCACATGGGCATCACGAAACGCTTCAAGATAGCGCATCGGACATCATCTACTGCTGCTGAGCTGACCGGCGTCCGACAAGCTGCCCGCTACATTGTACAACAGAGTCCCGCGAAATGGACATTATTTTGTGACTCCAAGCCGGCACTTCAACTTATCAGCAATTACATGAAGCAAGGAACCGCATACAGTCCTCTGGTGTGTGACATAATGAATATGTTATCTGAGGCGTCTCAATCCGGGCATACCGTTGCATTGCAATGGATTCCCAGTCACTGTGGCATAGCTGGGAACGAGCAAGCTGACGCAGAAGCAAAAATGGCGCACACTAACGGCGAAGTCATATCAATTCAATTTTCCCGATATGACATCAATGGCTTGCTGTATGAATCTATGAAAACATCTATGACACGCTTATGGAATGACCCTAATTATCGCCAAGAACGTCTTTACAGACTTGACTCTGGTCGTGCTTTTCTGATTCCATTCCGGTTAAGAAGAGACCAGGAAACATTACTACATAGATTGCGGCTGGGTGTTGCGTATACACGAAGATACCTTTTCAAGATTGGGCAGGAGCGAAACCCTAACTGCAGTGTGTGTCACACGTCTGAGACTATTCACCACATCCTGTGCGTGTGCCCTCAGTACGCGACCGAAAGACAATCACTTCAGTGCGTCGTAGACCGTCTGGACTCCCGACCTTTTTCGGAGGAGAAGCTTTTGGGTGCTTGGGAGCATGCAGACCAGGCCCAACGAAGTTTAAAGTGCCTATTGAGATTTCTAAGCGATACAGGTTTAGATGCTCGTCTTTAGAGCATGTGCGGCATAAAGACTTTTGCGCGTGCCCTGTCCCCGTGCAAAACAGTGTGTACAGTGACTCATTTGCCATACCATCGTCGCCTATCATCACACCTCCCTCTTTCTCTTTCTTTCCCCTTTCCCCTTACCCCCGTGAGGAGTAGCAGGCTAGAACCCGCTTTCCAGGCCGACCTCTCCTCCTTCTGCTCATTAAAAGCATCTTCTTCTTCTTCTTCACACGTAGGAAGCTTTCAGACATCCGCTGATGAGCTCCGAATGTACGGGATACGGCGTAAAACATCACGGGCGAGCATGCCTGTTTAGCCACATGGCGCATTTGCTGTCGGAGCCCAGCTCGTGGCATTAAATTTGCTATTAAGTTTCAAAGTGAGCTAGAACTCACTGGCTCTCCTATCGAGAAATGATGCCATAAGCTAAATTTGGCTTGTGACATCAATTTGGCTTATGGACATTGACTGGTCAGAGCATCGTGAGCTACATAGCTACCGCGGCTACCGCAGGATGTCGCGACGAGCACGCACCGCGCTCTCTCGTGTTAGAATTACACACAATATCTAATTACACAAACGTGCTCGTGATCACCCGAAAGAGAACCGCGCGTTGGAAGGACAAAAAAAAATTAGCTCAAGTTTATTACGTGCGCTGATCTACGGATGTAGCTGCTTGCCCCCCTACCATTTCTCCTGCATAGCTACCAGCGCGCTCGCTGAGACGGAAGGGGAAAGAAAGCGCTTAAAACGCACGAATTATTTATGTAACTCCGATCGTACTTCACGGATTTTAAACAATTTATGCGATATTCGATTTCTGAGGCAGTAAACTCAGACAGGGCGGTCACTGTGATGATAGTGAGAATAGTGACGCCCCATTAAAGATACCAATGGAGGAATTGAAGTAAAGAGTTTGGGGAAATAAATTTTTACTTTGGTAGGCACTGTGTTTTCTTCATCCACCGATGGAGGATGATGTAGTAAAAAGTGTACATAGGTTACATACGCAGCACGTAAATTCAAAGTTCTCCTGGTAAGTACTGAATTCCTCGCCCTCTGCGAATTCTAAATAGACGCGAGTGCAGTATTCGGCATGTCTTCGCATTCCCATAATAGAGGTGAGGTAGAAAAGTGAAAAAATACTTACCGCGGCGTTTTCTTCTCGTATGCGGCATTCCCGGAGGCGTAGTGTAGTAAAAGGGACGAGGTACAACGTGTGGTCTCACTTCTCTAACTACCCTAACCTTAGGGCTCCGCGCAGGATTCCCCGCAAGAACACAAATATGATTCCAAGGAAGCATCAGTGTCGCCAAAGTGAAAAAGACGGCGAAAGTTGTAATGGTTGCCATGGTTCACGGGCGGAATAGTTCGAAAACAAAAGTGTTATTTCCAACGCAGGAATATATATCCTCGTGCGGTGCTAGAGGACTGACATCTCTCGATATAATTCTTTCGTATTTTCTGCGAAGGACAAGCGTCTAACCTTAAGAAAAGAACCGTGAAGCGCTGATAAGTTTTAATGAAATGCACCGCTGGAAAATAATGAATTAAAAATCCTTATGTTCTCCAGCGTTACACACACACAAAAAAATAATTATGCGCCGATCAAAACGCGAACTAATTACCTGATAATTACCAGTTTTAACAACACTGATAGTATAGACGTAGTTACATACCATGACGTATGGCTCTTTCATCATCCTGCACTCAGTGCGCAGCAAAGGTAATGAATGTTCCAATTAGGCGGGGTCCATATAATTTCCGGCATTCATTACGCAAATGACTGCGAAAATTGCGTTATATCACAGAACGGTGATGACGTTAAGAGAGAAAGATGTATATTCGTAATTTCTCAGAGACATGCGTGTGCCTGCGTCGGTTTCATTAGTTGTAGGCAGCCTTCGTATCTCGATAACGATTACACAACGCCGTAGCCTTTTATGCGTTTCCAGAGAATTCTGCTCATGTTAACGCTATCTCTGAACCGTATTTGTAATGCTTGAACTTATGAATCTATATACTGTATAACCCTCTCGCAAATTATTGCTGCTGGTGCCAGTGAGAATTTGTTAAATAAATGAATCAATTGCCTCAAACACGCGGCCTGCGGGCCGCATGCGTCCCGCGGCTTCACAAGGAATAACCTTTTGGGACTTCGCTATATCGTAGTCGCAATATTTTTTCCCTTATTGCGATTAATAACGCTTTCTTCGTTGAAGCTTCAAAAACTGGAGTGGCCTGAAGCATTTTTTAGGCGCCCTATGCTTTCGCTGTGTTGAAATCACCGTAGAACGGAATCACCATTTCAGGATTTTGATCATTCTGGAGATCATTACCGATATCTTTCTCGAAACCTGACGTCGAGTCATCTTCAGATATGAGATGTGGGAGAACTATTCTTAAAAATGACAACGTTACATGACATCTTGCTCGAACTCCTCCCCCTTCTCAGCCCCGGGCCTTTGTTTGACTAAGTTTTGTGACTGCGGCCGACTAGCTGTGGTGAGTTTGAAGCACCTAAAATAAAGAAAGCTATCATCACTTTTCACATAGCTTACAACTGCAGGAAAAGTTTGAATGCTTAGTAAGTACTCCACCTCGTTGTATTTCTAATCCGCCTTGCCATTGCCCAGATTAAAAGGGAACCAGAGCTGAAGCTAAATGTAGCCGAAACTAGCCACGCCAGTTGAGTATAGAAACCTGTTTTTAGGCAAATAGAACATAAGCGATAGTATGAATAGAGCTTCTATTATTGAATAATAAATATCCTTTTGAATAAGTACAAAAATCAACAAACAGCACATGTTTGAAACAGTAGAGCTATTTATGCCAGCCGTTGGTTGTAATCCGCCAAAAGAAAAACAACATCACCATGAATGGGCGCGCGCAATGTTCGTCGTCATTGTCCTCTACTACGTCGCTCCCAGAACATGTGCGCCGATTCCTCCGGCGTGGGCGTGATATTTCTTGACGATGCGGGATTTGAACCCACCTACCCACGATCCCAAGGCGGCCACGGTAAGCACTCGGCAACCAGTCATGCTAGCAGAACATAACATAGCCTTGCATAGCATGGTATACCAATGTGGTGGGAAAGGAAAATAATGATGAGGAGGAGAAATTTGAGGAGGGGGGAAAGGAGGAGGGGGAAAGGAGGAGGGGAGAGAGTAAGGCATAACAAAGAAAGGTAGAGGAAGAGTAATTTAAAACATGCCTTTACTCCCTGGTGATTATAAATGGTGTTGGTGACGGTTGATGTGCACATCACGCATTTTGAATCGCCTGAGTACAAGCACTTGATGCTTGTAGTCAGGCGATCCAAACCATGGCCTTTTAAAAGAGCTTGTTACTGGGGCGGGCGGGGGGGGGGGGTGCATATAAATGAAGCAGTTGCTTCCGCGCTTTTGGGCTCAAGAGCCAGTGTGCGGCATTAGTTATAAATATATATTCACAAATTTTGATATCATAATCACTTGTCCTACGTTCTTCATATACAGACCATTCAAAATGTCTTGCACTAAACGCGCCAAGAGCTTTTCCATTATTCTGCCGGCCCCTCGCTTCCAGTTCGCGCCCCAGTTTACGATTAGGCGAAATTGTTCACTCCCAGAATACATGTGAAGCACAAACCGGAAAACATTGCGTACATCTGCGTTTCCTTAAGGTGTCATTCTCCATGGCGTATCGTAGACAATGCGCGGAGGTGGTTAGATTGGTAGACCACGTGTGTATGTCCTCCGCCTGAAACTAACAGTAGTATTGCCTACAAGGAGAAACACACGATTCCGAGGCAGTAAAAGTGCCATCAGATTAAATAAGACGAAGAAAGTTGTAATGGTTGTCATGACTCATGGTAGATAAGTTGGAAGGTCGAAACATATTTCGAGAGAGCGAGGTTTCATGTCCGCGTTCAACAATAGAGAAATCTCAACTGTTGATTATTCTTTCATTCTTTTTTAGCAAGGAACAAGCGTTTAACTTTAAAGGATGTGGTGCCTAATTATTGCAAGTCACTGAGAATTGCAGCAAAACAAAAATCTGCAAAAAATGGGGTCACATTCTATAGCACTGACAAAAATAATAAATCACGCTTCAATAAAGGGACTTCATTAGCTCAATACCTAATAATGCAATATCTATACACCACTTCGATTAAAGGTGAAGTTCTAACATTAGGTTACGTACATCTTTCTAATATTCTTACCATTAAACTCAATAAAAAAATTTGTGCATTAATTAACCTGAGTCTATTTTACCAATTTCTTGTCGGGGTGGGGAGAGGAGTGGGTCAGGTCAGTATTGTCAAGGCTCCGCGTTCCAGAATTCGTTGTTCTGTCAAAGCTGCCGAAGGCAAGAGGAAGCGTTGTTGTTCCTTATCAATAATCTTGTCATTATTAGACCGTATAGTAGTTCGAATTTTCGGAAATGGTAATGTATTTGCTCTGGGCATGACACGTTTCTGTGACTCATCCCTAACACATGTGTAACAGTCGTTGGTGTTTTGTACCAGGATCAGGCAACTAAGTAAACACAACAAGGACATCAACGAACGAAACACGGGTAATTTTCAGGTGCTTTTCATTGATGATCTTCCATAGTATAAATTATTGATAACTTTTGAAATTTTCGTCTGCATAACTAGGTCTTCTTGACAATTTCTGTCAGTCATATTCAGAAAATTTCTGAAACTCCTCTTCACCGAAGCAATCAGATGGATGTTTAAAGTGCATTCACTCTCTAGGCTCACTCGAGCTGTAACGCAAAATGCGGCTAAAGTTCATGGCTGGCTACATCAACAGCAAACAAAAAATTGCATTAGCAAGAAATAGAAAACGACTTGGGAGATTGCAGAATGAATGAAAACATCACCGCGTCTCTATCGAAGTAAACAGTTAATAAGACGGCGTCAACTTGGCTCCTCCCTTAGGTAGTACGGCGGAGCGCGTGCGCCAGAGCTGCTGCGCGCGCCTCGTGGGTCTGCGCATTACAGAGGAGTGACGTCATAGCGACGGCAAATGCACTGGCGCCGACTCGTGCCCAGCTGTGCGCCTCCGTTGCGCAGTAGCAAGTCTGGCGCTGCGCCGTGCGTTGGGGCCATAGAGACGGCAGCGTATTAGTACACTGACCGCTGAGCCGTCTTTGTGGCAATAGAGAACAACGTGACGTTGAGCTGAAAATAAAAATACATGTGTCCCATAATGCGTATACCGTGTGTGTGTCATTGAAGCACCAGTAAGCATGATAATCAAGCTAACTCTAGACAACCAGGAAAGCTAAGAATAATCAGCTGAACCTTAGCTCACGCTACGTATATCCTGGCATAGCCGAGCTAAGCCACTGCTAATTTTCTTCCCTCGTTATTGACCGACAGAAAACTCACAGGACCCCTTATGCATTCGCCGAAGATAACTCGAAGGCAAAAGCCATCTTCTTCTTTTCCTCCCGAGTCAATGTATTGATACTGCCCTGCCCCCCTCCGAAAACTTTTGCACGCAACGTGGATTTGCACTGCCTCCAGGACCGGATGCTTTGCAAGCTTTATGCACCTCACCTGTTTTGCTCTGCCTCCGTGATCGGCCCACCGTTGACCAAGCGACGACGTCATGTAATGACGTCATTACGTGACCTCACAACTTTTGAAAAGCTCATCTGATGATGACGTTATATGGTGACGTGAACACCCTTTTTTGCATCACTCTTGTTCATACCACCGATGCCAACGGTCAATTGTTGCGTTTGATGATCGAAGGCTTTCGCTTTCCAAACCGAAGGCAGCCCGTGAAATGTGATTGGGCCAAGCAGGGACGCAGCTGACAACGTCGACGGGCTGCTCTTTCCTAATTTTGGCCCTGTCAGGCAGTACTTGAACACCTAAAAACCAATGGCCACATTAACGAGATGCCAGTCTCGGTTGCTATGTTCTCTATATGGTCATGGTACCACCGATAGCTTTTCCTGCGAATCCCACACACTTTAGGCGCCATCTTCGAATGAGTTCTTCTGCGGTATATTTTGAAAATACACAAAATTGTAAAAGGTGCCTAATTACAAAGCGATTATTTTCACATCTTGATTATTTCCATGCAAGTACTATATGCTGGTGGGGAATATTCAGTAGATGCGCTACGTCGCAACAAGCAAGTAGACCTGTCTTAATTGAAAATACCCGAGCAACACAAAAAACAAAACAAAAAGAAAACGACGATGACATGTGGGCAGCGAAATGTCCTTAGAGGAGTTATATGTTGCGTTCAGAGAGGTCACCGCTGAGTAACAGTGTGTGCTGCATTTTGTCGGTGCAAAGTTACGTCTTCTCATTGTTAGACGTGGCACAACCATATGAGGGCGTGTGAGTGTCAACCGCAAGTCAACCGCACATTTTTCTAATAAAAGCGCTCATCCCAAACAAATAAAAATGAATACAGCAGCTACAGTGGTTTCTTTCAGGTTCGGGCACATTTAATGCAACTGCAGTTTTCGCAGTGAATGAAATATTTTAGAAGTGCACATAATGTTTATTCAAGAGTCTTAGTATGACGGCCAGCTTCTATAACAGCGTGAAAACAGGAAATAGATAGCGGCACACGCGAAAATCGGGCAGTCTTACATAGGAATAAATGCGGGTCTGACTCCTAAGCATTTGTGAAAGTGCATCGCGCAAGCAAGAAGCTCAATTCCTTGATGTGGGAGGGTATTCAAGTTCTACGTTTCCCAGCTACCACCTCCAAGAACACTCGGACTGACTGTGGCGTGAAATGTATTTGGCGATTCAGTTGTTTCAAGTATTAAACCGTGCGCTAAGGCCAGGTACAAGAATTCAACAGCTGTTGAAGAACGCCCACCGCAGAAGTGTCAAGGAGAAATCAAGATGGTCGAATTTCATCTTCTCTAACCATCGTGAAAGTGGCGCAGAGATTAAATAACGCGCACAACAGAGTGGATGTGTCTGTCGTAGTCTTAGGATTACATATCCGTTGTTCTCTGACCCATCTTTGCTTCCCGAAATAAGAATTGAAGACTTTCAAATTAACAAATGAGTTTGCAATTACATAAGTAAAAAATCATTTTCGCCGCAACAGCGAAGCATAGAATGCGATAGCAACAAACTGGAATGTTGTACAATGTAAAACTAGAAGCCAACTCCTTTGGATCCAATCTTGAGCAACTCAACAAAACACTGGTTTAATGGAATGCGGCCACTCCGGCGAACGAAGCGGTTTTCATGCTGTCTGTTTTCCCAGCCCGAAGCAAGCGGTGAGTATAGAGCAAGTTTAAGATCCAACTCCTGATGTATGCCGACATAGTGCGCGCCCACGCTCGCGACAGAGCTCTTATGAGCAGACTTCGCAGTTGCTGCTCGAGCGATGCAGCCACCTCCACTCCCTAACGCCCTATATCACGCTCCTTCGCCCGTCGAAAGACGGCCGGGGCGTTTCCTCTCTGCTTAAGGAGCGATCGACTGCAGGCCTCGCATGCGGGCGATGTTATCGCATGCAACCTACGTGCGACGGAGATAGCTGGTTCGTTTTATCTCTGCTTCAGCTGCGTTCGTCCCCAGCGCTTGCGTGCTTTTGCTCGCGCGTCAAACATACGATGCGCGGGATGATTCTATCAATTCAGACGTTATTCAGAACATGACGGCAACTGCGCTGCGAAAACTCACTGAAAGGGTCATTTATAGGCTATTGCAATAAAACAAAGAAAAAATGTATGGCTTATCTCTCTGTCATAGGTATCGGTATAACACGAAAGTGAAGCTACCTTCACACACATAGTTGAGCGTTTGATGTGTCTTCTTTCGCCCCAAGCGCGAAAGAGTGAATGCTACAGCAAGAAATTGTAATGTCACGCAGAGAACGGCAAGCAGCTCGAAACCTGCAACGCGCTTCCCAAGCAGAAAGGGCGCACGGAACGAACATACAAAGGATGAGGCGCGAACCAACTGTTGCATTTGTAGCTTATTTCTGTGTGAACAGCCCGCTCCCTTCGCAAAAGTGGCCGCTGCAGTGAACGAAGTGACCTTCATGCTCTTAACGGAAACTTGCGGTGAGAGCGCAAGACGTACACGCCACCGCCATCACGAGATACGCCCGCGCACGAGCGACCACGCCCTGTAGAGGCGCGTGCTCATTCGCGTGGGGCGACGATCTTTAAAGCGCGCTCTTCGAGCCCTTCGCGCCATTTCGCCAGCGATAATCCAAGCACGCTGATGTACCACCGATCTCTGAGTACCGCCACCGGCAAATGGGGTATATAAATAGCTCGCCGTTATATAGCACGGCTCGCCGTTAGCATGGCCGAATCGTTTCGCACCCTGCGTTGCGGAGCGAGGGGTCCTAAGTTCGACTCCCGATGACGGAACTTTTTCTTCTGATTTTTTTTTTCTTTGCCAACTCTGTCTTTGTATCTTAAAACGTCATATCCGTGACGGAAATATGTCAGTGGAGCCGTGGTGGACCCCGGCATAAAACATTTTCGCGTTAAACGAAAAACGGTAGATTCACTGCGCTGCTCCTTTTCCCCTCGTGGAAGAGTTTTTTTTTTAATAAGATGGCGCTTATGCATGAACGGGGATGTGTCCAACGCGTTAAAATTTATTGGTAGAATGTTGTGATTGTATACGTTTCTGTTTTAGGTAGAGTGGCAGTTTGCCTATCAAAGGGAGAGGGATATAAATGAGAATAAAAGACAGCGAGTTTACGTTGCACTCGGATTGCTAACCTATACGGGGGGAAGGAGACTAAAAAAGTAGCATAGAAGAATGAAAGACAGCACAACTAAAACGCGTGTACACAGAGCAGAGTTCACGGTACCTACCAAGAACCTCACAAGCTGTGAGCGGTTACAGAGTACGGTTGGACTGCCACTGTGTTATAATAAGTCGAGTACAATGCAGGGTGTTAACGAATGCGTGCAAAGACTGGCTCCAAGGTATCCAGAACTTGCAGGTCGCTTCAAGCTGATGGGGTTGCCATTCCGGGGACGCGTGTGCGTGTCGGGCTTATCAATTACCTCAACACAACTATGTCCTTCATACTGCGGGTCCGCAGGTGTGTGAATAGTTACTCCGTATATCGAAAAAAAAAACGCTTAGTACAGGAGACATGTGGAACAAACTGAGAAGTTCTGAGGCTGTGAAATGGAATAATCGCGCGATAAATAAGCTAAATTGAAGATTACTGGGATATGTGTTTGTCCTGCAGTGTATCTAAAGGAAAGACTCAGAATGATGTTTGCACACAGCATATTATATTGTTTGACTTAAGAGTCACACAGTTCCTTATGCCTTTAACTAACACGACCCGAAGGCGAAAGCCATGTTCTTTTTTTTTTTTCATCAGTAGATTATCATGACCCCCCCCCCCTCCCTTTCGAAAGCTCTCTGCAACCAACGTGCTTTTGCACTGCCTCCACATTCGGAGGCACTGTAAGCTTTCTGCCCCTCACCCGGTTCTGCATTGCCTCCGTGATCTGCCCACGTTTGACCAAGCGACAACGTTATGCGATTTCGTCATCGTGTGACGTCATCGTGACATACAAATTTTGTGAATCTGTGACGTCATGGTGACGCCATCACATTATGATGCTATTTGCGTCACTCGTGTTGACACCGGTGCCGCGATACACGGTCGATGCCTATGGTCAGTTTTCTAGTTTGATGAGGCAATTAGGGTTTTCGCCTTGAAATATGCGTTCAGTACTCAGGTGAACAAGAATGCGGCTAAAATTAAAGGATGACTTTTCAAGTGGCAATGACGATGGCATTCCGTTATGAAAATGCAGTCTGTGGACGAAAAAAAAAAATGAACGTGCTAATTTGCATTTGTGAGCTTGTCAATGACCCAAGTTTCGAAGCAATGAGCACAGCGTTTGCAGCACTTTTGATAAGATGTTTTGCGAGTAATTTCGGCGAAATGTTAGATATGAAATTAGGAATGTCTGGTCGACCCGCGGCGGAAGTAATGCAGTTTTCCAACAGTGCAAATTGGAGGCCCGACTAGCGATCTAGTTGGGCCCCTTTCAATATACAGTGGTGGAGAGCTCAGTTTAAGCCGATGATGAGTGCACTTGACAGTGGATGGCAGATACGGCGCGGTAGCGATGTGAAGATTTTAATGCACCCGTATTCAGGAAACTTTCTATCATTCGTATGGGCTATTTTACTTTATGGACAGTCGTGCGCGATAATTCAGGATTAATAAAATCCTCCCTGCGTCCGTGTTACCACAAGTATATCCGGCAATGCGACTATCCATACGTAGCTATGATAGCGACAGATTTTGTGGGAATGCAAATCAGTCATCCTATAAGAAAACCATGAAATCGCTCTATCTTTTCGGGCGCACACAAGACGTCGTGCGAAGTTTTACCAGAGACGTATCAGCAGAAAATAACGAGATATGCAGCAAGATTGATTCACTTGGTGTTACTATGTTGTCAGTTAAGTGTTAACCAGTTTTTTCTAGGTATTTTTGCAATAATTCATGTGCACTGTTTTACCGTACAAGTAGGACGCATGTCAGTCAGTCCGCTTGTGCTACTTAAACACCAAAATATATTTTTGTCGTTTTCAGTCAAATAGAAGGTATGAACGATTGCATCCTGAGCTTCAGGTGCAAACGCTTGTTGTTTCGTGTGCTATACAGGAAACGCATGCACCAGACTTTAGGAAGTGGCGAAAGCGAAGTTATCAAGCGTCAGTTAAATTGCTCATCGGTTTCTCCTTGAACCGATGTGCGGTCCGGGCAGATAAGTGTGATCGAGTATCCTTTTGTGATCTGTGTTCTATGGCAGAAATTAATTTCAGGGGGCTGGGGGAGGGGGCACGGGTTCCGTGTGCCACTTCCTTGCTACGCCTCTGGTATCAGGGTATGTTCATGGAAGATATGGTCAAAGATCGACATGAAAAGCAAAATGAAGTTAGGCCCGAAAAAAATGCTGTGGTGTAAAACATGCCAGTCGTTTTACTAAATTCGAACAAATGTGGTTTATTGCATTCTATTGTCTTGTAACAGGGTATATATCGGGCAGATGGGGCGCAGCCTGAATGTGCGCCTGCGAGAACACTACAATATGCTAACGTCTGCTCCAAGTTTACACATGTCCTCCCGTTGCACCAAGTGTGGTTGCGTACCGGAATTTTCGCGCGCCTCTGTTCTGTAAGCTAATCATGACACCAAAACTAGGGAGGTTGCTGAAGCCTTTTTAGATAAAGCAGAACACCGATAGTTGTGTCAGTTCACACTCTGTACCACTTCTTGATTGTGAGCTCTCGTTTCTCGACGACACTTGATATTGGTTGACCCTTCCCAATTCTATTTCCGTTTCCCCTCGTGTTTTTTTCTGGTATATATTTTAACCGCGAATAACTCTAAGCTTCAGTCTGCGCTTGTTTGTGTACCGCTCTTTCTGTGTCCCGTTTGTTTGCGCTGCCAAGATTCGACAACGAAGAATGGAGTTCTACTTACTTTATGTCCTAAATTAAATCACACATAGTAACGCAGACGCCATGATGGCTGAAACCTAAAGATTAACTCCTCCTAACGCCCCACTCACCTCCAAAAAAAGAAGGGTGATGGGAAAGTCATTGCAACGCATGAAGCCTTGAGAAGTCTGGTTGTATGCAAACCGGGTGGCATAATAAAAACAAAGTGCTCGACTGCATCCTCGTATCCAACCGACAAATAAGAGTAAGCTATGCTTCACGCAAGTCACATGGAAGTTAAACGTCATTTGCAGAATTTGGTGCTCCATGCTGACGTGATGGTCATCATTCAGTATTTCATGCTAAGCTCCGCTGTTAGTAATAAAACAAAAAAAAAACCATTAACACGTCTTTTCCGTTGTAAGCATATAGATGAATTCTTTGTTTCTTCACGAAGAGATTGAGGCGTTATCTGGGAATGCCAAAAACGCCTTCCCATCAGACTATATGTACTATCTATCTCTTCGCCAACATAGCCAATGTAGACGTGGTGGAAGGGGTCAATTAAATGTCAATCGTATGACTGAATGTAATATTCTAGACAGAAATAAAGGGGCAGACAGCGAATCCGGTACATTTTTATCTCTGATGCTGTAGGCGGTCCTGGTCGTTGTAGGGCGGCCACAGCAATTTTTCCCATGACATCAAGATGAACTATGTGCAGCACAAAGGTAGAAGCACGTATTTATTTTCGGATAATCTTGGCCGTCTTAGTAACACATGCTCTCACCCACTCAAATGCGACGTCGTTGACGGAAAGGGCCACCTATGCGAAATTGATCTGCAAAACAAACGTAAAACCACATAAAAAGAGAAAACAAAGCATATGTCAAATCTCGTTCATTCGTCACGGAAGAAGATTCAGCGGTGATGATACATTCAGAACAGGAACGACTCATGGTGTGTTATACCGCACGAAGATGACCCCTTGGTAACAGCGTAAAAATTTTATACGGGTTTTAGGATATTAATGGTTAGAATGAAAATGGTGATTTGAGAGATCCCACCTCGTATATCAACGTCTATTGCTTTCACATCTTTGAGCACTACTGTTACCAGTGCGCTGTGCCTCAGTGATCACTCAACCTAAAGAGACATATTTATTATTTCTACCGAGCAGATATATTTCTTTGCCTTGTGGCTATTGAAGTAGCATGGAAAAAACATTTGTACTGCTATTACGACCCATGTATCTGCAAATAGACAATCAGTGCGGCTTTCCCGAATCAAGTATAATAGTACCCACAAATCTCGGAAATGTGGATCAATTACTAATTGTCTCAGTTGCACAATCTGCAGCTGTTTATAATTATAACTTAAATATACAAGATTGACCTACAGATATTAAGGAGACGGGGGTATCAAAGTCACGCTATGTCGATGAGACACACTTTAAACAAAGTAGTTTTTTATGCAAAATGTAGGTTCATACATAATGTATAGAAACCTATTCGTAAAACAAATAACCGCATGTAATGTTGTGCAGCGCACGAAAACGAAACAAAAAGGCGTAAATTCATGTTCGATGTCAAGGCAATGTGACCAAATTTACATGCACACCCACCAAATAACACCGCTTGTTGCAACGCTATTGCAAGGTTTAAGACGAAATGCTTAAATGTCCATTTTTAAAGGTCGTGGTACTGAAAATCTGGTCCGTAAAAGTAAGTGCACCAGCTGCGCATGCACAGACTGGTCCGTTCTTACAGGGAACACAGTTCTGCCTCCTCTTGACAGACTCGTGCCGTGCGTGCACATTGTTTCTTTCTCCACTTGCTGTTACAGAGCCCGTAAAATGAAAGGCGCTCATTCGCGTGTTCCCTTTAACAGTGGACTGTACTGTACTTCGTCCACCTTGCCTTTAGTTTATAGTTGGAGCAGTAGTCTCTTCTCGCCAAACCGGATTTCAGTTTGTCATTTTGTCTGTGTATATTACTACAAAGTTAGCTATCTCGCCCTGCTTGCTTTCATGTTCAGGCTTCAAAGCGACGTCGTCCAATGTATGTGTACGTTGTCGTGTGAATATTTGCCCTACAAGAAGTAGAACATTTCAGTGAAATCGCACGGGCATCGTCTATCGCGCAAAACTAAAACAGTATTCATAACTGCGATGTTCCGTGTCTGTAACGGAATAAATTCGCAGTTCATCCAGTGCAATAATTAGCTTGAAGAAATCTCACCTATTAAAGTACTTAGAGGACCACTCCCTTAATCTAGCAAATGAATTGCGTCTGCTTTTCCCATATTATGTCGACAACGGATCTTCGTGATTATTTAGTCATAGCGCGGCAAGAGAGAGAGAGATGATTATTTCTGTAACGGAAGCGGTAAAGTCTGCGATGTTTTACTTCTCTGATCCATTTTGCGAGTGGAAAAACCGATATAATCAGTGAGTGGGACCTCTGCTAGCACAAATTAACACCGTTTGCATGGCGGTAAAAGTCTTGTGTATGCGGTGGCAACGCAGCCGCGACGCGAATCGGCGCCTGCCAGATTGAATCTTGCAGCGACCGCGTGGTAGTACCACAATGCCTAGCACTATGCGTGTTATCTCATTTCACCCACCTCCACTCTCCTCTAATTCAAATTTTATCAGAATTTTTAATATTATAGATTTAATTACTGCGTCTAGTCAATAGTGTCTGCCGCTAGAGAAAATCTAATTGTCAAGGCAGCCAGCAAATGTCATTTGTTGAAACATCCGGCACACAAGGCACGAAAACAAGATTACGTACATCGACGTCTTCTTGTAGTGGTTCTTCGTATCCTTAAGTGGTAATAAGGAAGAGGCACACTGAAGCCATGACGTGATCTGTCTGTCCGGCGTCTAGGGCCAACTTGCGGATTCCCTGCATGGACACATACGGGATTCCAAGGAAGTATAAGGGTCGTCGAAATGAATACAATGGCCAAAGTAGAAATGGCTGTCATGATTCACAGATGTAATAATTGGAATGGAAGATCTCAATAACAAGTGGAACATTTATATTCTTGTGTGATGGAAAAAAGAATAGCGGTTCCTTTGTATTTCCTTCGCTTCTATTCAAGCAAGGTCAAGCAATTTGAATCTCAATTGAAGCAATTTGCAACGCAAATACGATAGAAATATTTGCAGAATAAAATCCAAATTTATGAGCAACAAATTATCATACTCCGCATCATCGCAGCAAGTAGATCCACGCTGCAAGGCAATGTTCTGAATATTTTACAATCTAACATTACACTATCCGAGCAACAATATCATGGAAGACAAAGTCATTACATAGGATGACTTTTCCGTCTTCTCTATTCTTGCACTAAGTATACAATAAAGACAGCGAATGTCTAATTAACCTAATCCCATTTCACGTTTTGCTGCATGGGTTCTCACGCAAGCGGTCTTTCAAATAGCACACATATTTTCCGGAATATGCAATTACGTCAGAGCTGCCAAGGCGAAGTGGAAACGTTTTTAAAGCTTATTAAGGGACAAGTGAGTTATAGATGAAATATTTGGTTCCTTCAGCATTCATAATTGTAATTAGTCTGCGCAGGCGCACTCATGTGATGAATTCGTAACAGAAGCCTAACGGTGGCTGATAAAGGCCGAGTAATGTCCAATGATAAATTAAATAAGTATGCCCTTGAAACGCCAGTGTGGATATGAAGACAATTTGAAAGAGCAACTTATAAACACAGTTTTCACTACATGTATCGAAATAAAAATAAATATGCGGTTTGACGGATAGGCCGTGAGCGTAATGATCCGCTGTGTTATGTATTTCCTTGACGTTGTCAAACGCCCGCAGAAGATATGGTTATCAGAGAAAAAGAGCAAGAAAAGTGGACAAAGGGAGAAAAGAACAGCACAAGTGCATTTCCCTTCGCGCATGTTTTTTGCGCAGTTTCCTTGGTAATGGAACAGCAACTCGTCCAAGTGCATTTCCCTTTGCGCATGTTTTTTGCGCAATTTCCTTGGTAATGGAACAGCAACTCGTCCAACAGTCTATTCTTCGAAGAAGGTATGGGCTGATGAGAAAGATTTCGCGGTGCTGGGTGGACGTGCGGCTTAGGTGAAACACATTTCCTGTGGTAGAAATGAAACCAACTCGCGATCCGGTTTTGACCCCTTTCCAAATGCATTAGTGGAGTCCAGAGTTTAAGATTATGCTTTGCGCTGATCGAAGTGGGTGACAGGTGCGTCGCCTAGGATGCGAAAATATGTGTCATATGTACGCAACCGTCTGCCCGCACTTATTACTATATATGGGCCAACAGTCAAATAAATTTTACAAAGACATATCAGTCCTGGACAGGAAAGAAAACACGGTACTTTTATTGGAGAATGCGCACCGTGTTTACAATATGCACGTACACACGCACACACACACGCACACACACACACACACACACACACACACACACACACACACACACACACACACACACACACACACACACACACACACATATATATATATATATATATATATATATATATATATATATATATCCGAAGGCCGTGCCACGGCCGAAACGTAAATGAGTAAAAATATGCAATTTTCGTAAGTGTGCTCCTTCATTTCTTCAACTTCGTGTGCGCCGGACCTTCAGAACTTTCTTTTGAATTATATATATATATATATATATATATATATATATATATATATATATATATATATATATATATATATATATATATATATATAGGGAAGGCAGTGATGGACCGCCAGTCTCCCTGCGCAAATATGAGAAGAAGCGAGCGAGCTGGCCGACAACTTTTAAATGCGCCCGTTTAGGGATCCTTCGTGTGCGAGCCTCCCTCGGAGGCACGGAGGCGCGCACATGAATGCTCCCTACGCCCGTTGCGCTCCTCGCGCCATCTCGCTAGTAATGAAGAAACGCTTATAAGCGCCTGCCGTCTCTGAGTCCTGCCAGCGGTAAAGGGTGTGTATATAACGCTCGCCGTTAGCTAGCCGAAGGATCTGCTCTTTGTGGCGTAATGGCTAGCGCCACGGGCTAGCCAGTTCGATTCCGCGCTTAGGGAGCAATTTTCTGAATTATTTTTCGTTGGGACTTAAATATATATATAAATATATATATATTGTAAAGGTGTTTATTGACGGCGCGATTGACGGCGACGATGCACAGCGACGACAGTCACGACGGAGCGCAACCTCGCAGACTCTCACGAGCACGAGGGGCGTGCTCCCCGAGAAGAGGCGAAGAGGGCGACCCACTAGAAGGTGCTCGAGAGGACGGCCCATTACAGTGTTCCAATGCTTCTCTACAATTACCCCGGGTACGAAAAGGGAGTCCTCTGGTGACCTAACAGCTGGTCACTATCAGCGGGTCATGGTAGGGCTTGAGGCGCTCCACTTTGACAATGTCGCGCCCTCGACGGCGCATGTCCGAAGATGGTTCAATGGGTTCAATCAGGTAGTTGACCGGGGATGTGCGTTCGACGACACGGTAGGGGCCTTCGTATTTGGGCTGTAGTTTGGAAGAGAGGCCAGTTGCAATGGTAGGGACCGAGAGCCATACGAGCGCTCCAGGTAGGAACGTGGCTGCAGAAGTGTTGGTCTCACCGCGGATGCTCTTCTGCCGCTCTTGGTCATGCGTAGTAAAGGTTCTGGCAAGCTCGCGACACTCCTCAGCAAGTCTGGCTGCGGCAGAAATAGGCGCACACTCAGATCGATCCGGCTTGTATGGAAGGATTGTGTCGATGGTGTGCGACGGGTGCCTGCCATACAAGAAAAATGGTGAGAAACCAGTGGTGCTTTGAGGTGCGGTATTGTAGGCGTAGGTGACGAAAGGCAGAATGGAATCCCAATTTGTGTGATCGGCGGCGACGTACATCGAGAGCATGTCGCCAAGCGTGCGGTTAAAGCGTTCCGTGAGCCCATTCGTCTGCGGGTGGTAAGCAGTAGTTTTGCGGTGAACAACGTTGCACTCTTTGAGGATGGCTTCGACGACTTCCGACAGGAAGACACGGCCTCGATCGCTCAGCAGCTCCTGGGGTGGACCGTGGCGCAGCATGAACCGGCGG
Source organism: Rhipicephalus sanguineus (assembly GCF_013339695.2). Classification (NCBI taxonomy): domain Eukaryota; kingdom Metazoa; phylum Arthropoda; class Arachnida; order Ixodida; family Ixodidae; genus Rhipicephalus; species Rhipicephalus sanguineus. The sequence goes on from NC_051182.1 coordinate 156,729,859, forward strand.
AGCAGGAAGGAGGCTACATCGCGCGCTGTACCCGCTGGGAGGGCGGCAGTTTCGGCGTATCGCGTAAGGTGGTCTACAGCGACGATAGCCCAGCGGTTACCAGCCGACGTCAGAGGAAGTGGCCCATACAAATCGATGCCAACGCGCCCAAACGGTCGGTCAGGGCTAGGTGAGGTTGCGGACCCACCGGCGACAGGTGCGTTGAAGTTTTGCGGCGCTGACAATCGATGCAGGAGCGAGCGAACTTCTGCACGTAGCGGTACATGCCTCGCCAAAAGTACCGTTGGCGAATGCGGTGGTATGTTTTCGATACACCAGCGTGCGCACACTGCGGATCAGCGTGGAACGATTGGCATATGTCAGAACGCAGACTGCGGGGTATTACTAGTAGCCACTGGCGGCCGTCGGCGTTGTAATTGCGTCGGTGAAGGAGGTCGTCGCGAATGGCGAAATGGTGGGCTTGACGACGCAACGCGCGAGTGGATGGTGTTGCCGATGGATCAGTGAGCAAGTCTATCAGTGAAGCGATCCATTCATCCTTCCGCTGTTCGGTAGCAATAGTGTGAATGTCGATGGAAGAAATGGCATCGTGAGACATTGAGCTGTGTGTATTGTCGTCAGGCAAGGGGGAGCGCGAGAGTGCGTCGGCGTCAGCATGCTGGCGTCCGTTGCGGTACAGCACGCGGATATCGTAGTCCGGCAGGCGAAGTGCCCAGCGGGCGAGGCTGCCTGATGGATCCTTCAATGATGACAACCAGCAGAGTGCATGGTGGTCGGTGATGACATCAAATGGGCGACCATACAAATAAGGTCGGAACTTCGTAAGGGCCCAGATGATCGCCAGGCATTCCTTTTCGGTGACGGTGTAATTGGTCTCGGCTTTGGTGAGCGTACGACTTGCATATGCCACGACATATTCAGGGAACCCTGGTTTGCGCTGCCCAAGGACAGCGCTAAGGACAACACCGCTGGCGTCTGTGTGTACCTCTGTAGGGGCCGTAGGGTCGTAGTGGCGTAGTATGGGAGGCGACGTCAACAAACGACGGAGCTTCGCGAAAGCGTCGTCGCACTCTGACGACCACGAATTGAGGGGCCCGTTACTTCCGAGGAGCTTCGTCAGCGGTGATATGATAGTCGCAAAATTTCGAATGAAGCGCCGAAAGTAGGAACACAGTCCTACGAAACTGCGCAGTTCTTTGACGGACGTAGGTTTGGGGAACTCGGTCACAGCCCGAAGCTTGGCTGGATCAGGGAGAATGCCGTTCTTGGACACGAGGTAACCGAGTATGGTCAGCTGCCGTGCTGCAAATCGGCACTTTTTTAGATTCAGTTGTAGACCGGCGTCGCTCAAACGCGTCAAAACATGCCGCAGGCGTTGAAGATGCGTGCAGAAGTCCGGAGCGAAAACAACGACGTCGTCGAGGTAGCACAAACATGTGTGCCATTTCAGGTTGCGCAGAACGGTATCCATCATGCGCTCAAAGGTCGCGGGCGCATTACACAGCCCAAATGGCATGACGTTGAATTCGTACAAGCCGTCGGGCGTGACAAAGGCGGTCTTCGGTCGAGCGTCATCAGCCATAGGTACTTGCCAGTACCCTGAGCGCAAATCGAGAGATGAAAAGAATTCTGCTCCTTACAGGCTGTCAATCGCGTCGTCTATTCGCGGTAGTGGATACACGTCCGTACGAGTGATCTTGTTGAGTCGTCGGTAGTCCACACAGAACCGCACGGAACCGTCCTTCTTCGCAACGAGAACGAAAGGAGACGCCCAGGGGCTGTTAGAAGGTCGAATAACGTCGCATCGAAGCATGTCGTCAACTTGCTCGTTGATTACACGGCGTTCTGTGGGAGATACGCGATATGGGCGTTGCCGCAGTGGCGGCTGGGCGCCAGTGTCGATGCGATGCGTAACGGCGGACGTGCGGCCGAGAGAAGTTTGAGCGACATCGAAAGAAGAGCGAAATTCTTCCAACAGGCCCAGAAGCTGGGAACGCTGGACCGGCGTAAGGTCGTCAGCAATGGAGGAACCAAATACATCAGCGGGTGATGAACCAGACGTCGAAACAGCGCCGAGCGTACTGGAACTGTGGCAGTGCATTTCTTCTGGTTCGTCCATGACTTGTGCGTCTTCGAGGGGTTCCAGGCTGCCGAGACATTCCCCTCGCAGCAACATAACACTGTACCGAGATGGGTTGATAACAAAAATTGACGTGCTGCCCTGAGTGACTTGCACGGTCGCGAAAGGCACCAGCAAGCCTTTTCTCGTGCAAACACGGTCAGGTGGTGAGAGAAGTGCAACGGCGTCGGAGAGACTGGCGCAGTACACTGACACCGCCGTTGACGAGTTTGCAGGCACCTTGGTGTCGTCTTTGACAAGGACCTTGCGCGCAGCCGACGGACCATCTGCCGGCGTCAAATCAGCGAATGGTGAGAGCTCTATTTCGGCTGGTGCGCAATGAATGACGGCGTTGTGGCAGGAGAGAAAATCTCATCCCAGGATGACGTCGTGAGGGCAGGCAGGAATTATTATCAATTCGACGGCGTACAGAGCATCTTGAATAATGACGCGGGCTGTGCACACCGCTGTAGGGTTAATACTTTGGGCGTTGGCTGTACGGAGGGAGAGCCCAGAAAGCGGCGTCGTCACTTTTCGCAGTAATCGGCTAAATTTGGCGTCCATAACGGATACGGCGGCTCCAGTGTCGATAAGGGCAGATGCGCGAACACCGTCCACAAACACGTCTATCACGTTCGCGGGGGCTTCGCTGAGGGCTTTCGCAGTTCGATAGCGTCGCAGCCCTTGCCTCGTGGACTGCGACGACTAGTTTTCCTGGTCGCGTGAGACCGGACGTGGCCGCATCGGCGACAGTGAGCGACGTCGTGGAGACGGTGAACGGCGGGTAGATGGTGCAGGGCGGGACGTCGGCGACATAGGCGGCGCTTGGTCATAATAAGGGTGGCTTGATGGGCTAGTGAGCGTTGACGCGACCCGAGGCGGCTGTACGCGATTGCAGTAGCGTTCGACGTGACCGGCGCAACCGCACGCAAAACAGATGGGGCGGTTGTCGGAAGTGCGCCAGCGGTTCGCGGGTCCCATCCATGTCGCAGAACGGGATGGACGAGGCGGCTGCTGATATGGGTGCATTGTGGGCAGCAGTCGGGGCCTGGGGACTACGTCGACGTATGTAGGAGGCACAGCCGCGTCGAAGGCCTGGGGTCTGACGACGGCTTCGGCGTAACTTCGCGGGCCAGTCGCAGGAATCGCTGGGGGCGGCCTGGCTACAGCTTGCGCGTAGCTTAGTGGCGCAGGCACTGGAGGCGGCTGGTGGTATTCAGGAATGACCTCCGCGATTTCTTGCTGAATCGCCCGGCGGAGGGGAGGCAGAAGTGTAGTTGGCGGCTGGTCAACATGCTGCGGTGGAGCGAAAGCCAGTAGAGAGACCTGGCGGGCAATTTCCTCACGCACGAACGACTTGATTTCGGCGAGCAAGGTGGAGTGGTCAGCAATGGCGGACAAGCCCGCGAGATCAGCATCGCGTGATGGCGGTCGACGGGTCATCAAGCGCTGCCGGCGCAGCTCCTCGTAGCTTTGGGACAGCGTAATGACCTCCGCCACTGTGCGAGGGTTTTTGGCCAGCAGCATCGTGAAGGCATCGTCGTCGATACCCTTCATAATATTCCTGACTCGGTCAGACTCCGACATGCTCGCGTCGGCTTTCTTGCACAGGTCAAGGATGTCTTCAATGTAGCTCGTGAACGACTCACCTGCCTGCTGAGCTCGTTCACGTAAACGCTGTTCGGCTTGGAGCTTCCGAACGGCAGGGCGGCCAAACACGTCGACGATGGCGGTCTTGAAATTGGACCACTTCGGGAAATCGGATGCATGGTTGTTGTACCACATGCCTGCCACACCCGCGAGGTAGAAAACCAAGTTGCTGAGCTTGCCTGTTTCGTCCCATTTATTCGGAACACTCACCCGTTCGTAAATCGCGAGCCAGTCCTCCACGTCGGTGCCATCCGCGCCGGTGAAGATAGGAGGGTCGCGGATGCGAGGGACACCGGGACAAGCGGTCGGGGCAGGAGGCGGCGTTTGCTGAGCGGCGTCTTGAGGCATGGTAGATGGTACGGTACGGGATCGTAGCTCCAGGGGCATCGAATGGAGACCGAAGTTGTGGTGACGGTACAGCACTCTCCACCACTTTGTAAAGGTGTTTATTGACGGCGCGATTGACGGCGACGATGCACAGCGACGACAGTCACGACGGAGCGCAACCTCGCAGACTCTCACGAGCACGAGCACGAGGGGCGTGCTCCCCGAGAAGAGGCGAAGAGGGCGACCCACTAGAAGGTGCTCGAGAGGACGGCCCATTACAGTGTTCCAATGCTTCTCTACAATATATATATATATATATATATATATATATATATATATATATATATATATATATATTGATACTGGACTTCCTCTATGTACATGGTACACGTCTCGCCTGGTACTTGAGCACGTTGGCGCAGCGTTTGCTCGGCCCGCTTCTTTTTCATGGTCGGGTCGCCAAAGCACTTCTTGATCTCGTCGACGAAATTTGCCCACGTTGTCAAATTCTCCTCATGATTCTCGTACCACATCAACGCGGTTCCCTCAAGGAAGAGTGGTACATTGTTCCGCTGGCTGGCAGTGTCCCAGTGGTTATAAAGACTCACCCGTCGGTAGTGCTTGAGCCATTCTTCGACGTCCTCTCCAGGTTTCCCAGAGAACGGGCGTGGCTCTCTGTAGTGTTGTCCAGGGGTGCTAGGCTGAGGCGGTGGGATGTCACCGTCAGTGTTCATCATGGTTGGCAGTGGCGGAAGTCCTGCGAGTCTGCGGCTTCGGCGAAGCTCCAGTGGTTTGTCTTCCGCCGTACTTTCTCGGGGCTCCAATGCGTTACCCAGCACTCTCCACCAATTCTGTTACGGTGAGAGATGTTTATTTTACAAGGCGGGATGATGGATGGTCGCGGAAGGCTTAGCCCAGAATCCCACTCCTCTTCTTCCTTCTTCTCTTTCACCCTTCGTCGAAAGTCCAGTATCAATATATATATATATATATATATATATATATATATATATATATATATATATATATATATATATATATATATATATATATATATATATATATATATATACGTATAGGTGCATGACGGTGGCGACGGGGATGGCAAAAACCAGCCGATACTGTCCATATAATTGCTCTCGCAATAATATATCATTTATGGAAAGTTCGTGAGCCCATGGCTGCGCAATGCTGCCGACTTGCTTGTCGCTATCAATCGTCTGCATCATTACCATTCGTCCAACGTTTTTCTGGGATATTGCGCATTACCTAGTCGAAACTTGGTGAAGGTAAAGCAGCTATCCAGTCATAAGCGTGTGCACAAGGGGGCCGGGCTGGAGAGGGGAATCATTTGCGTGGAGTGCACAAGGCTGCCCCATACCAAACTCAGTCTGACCTGTGCCACCATTGTTTAATCTGCATGGTTATGGCTATGCAGATTTTTTACGATAATGGCAGCCTATAACCCTTGATATTGCACTTTAATAGCGTTTAACTTCCCACCTGTACCCCGGAAAGAAGTGGACCAAAGGCAGGCGCGGTTCATTTCTGCATCCATTCTAAACCTTGTTTGCTTCCCGCTTCTACTGTCGAGAAGGTTGTGGGAGCTGCGGTGATACTTGCCGCCCCGAATGCAGCACCCTGCGCACACCTATGCTTCCAGTAGTTTAAACTGGACCGACTAGGGATGCGGTATTGACTTCTTTCCAAACACAGAGTTGGAGTGTGCAAAATAATTCACAGCAGTTTAAATCAACGTGCGGGTTGCTGTGGGCTTGCTTCAAACTTTATTCTTCCAATTTATGGTGTCAAAACTAAGATGATGAGGTGACCTAAGGGCGACAAAATTCCCCGCCACTGTAGCCTAGTGGTTATTGCGCTAGAATGCTGACCCGAAGGCCGCGGGATCGAATCCCGGCCGCGGCAGCTGCATTTTCGATGCAGGCGAAAATGTTTGAGTCCCGTGTACTTAGATTTAGGTGCACGTTAAGGAACCCCAGGTGGTCGAAATTTCCGGTGCCCTGCACTACAGCGTCTCTCATAATGGTATCGTGGTTTTGGGACGTTAAATCCCAGATATTATGAAGCGCGACGAAAGTCTTCTTGGCCGTAATGACGGAAGCCATCTACGGAAACGTGAGCTTATGAACGTACAAATGGACCTATAAAACGGACACACACGGGAAACTGTGTCGAGCATTTTGCTGCTGCGGCAAAATAAATTATGTGAAATTTAGCTAACAACCAACTAAATCTATCATCAACTACCCGACGCACTGAAATACAGCATGCGCTCAAGCCATGAGTTCAAATAAAGATTAAAAAACAACGAGCGCACTAGACGAATAGCGGTGACAGGTGCGAAAATTCGCGTCTATATGTTTGTAATTCCTGTCGTACTCGCGTGCACCGAAATTTGAGCCGGGGGATTCATTAGATGATGAAATCACTGTGGAGATGCATGTAGTTAAAAAGTGGAAGCTTTAGTTTATTGCTAAATTTTACATGATTTAGGTAGCGCTTATACTCAAGTATATTTTGAATTAAGTAATGTGGAAAGGCACATTTTGCGGTAAAGGAAAAGAAAGCGTGCAACAGGGCGGTACGCCGCTAGCATACTGAAGTTTTTGTTCGATGTGTCTGGTTTTCCATTTCGTGTAGATCCCATACAGACAAAGCCGTAAGAATACTAATCATAATTTTTGAGGTCTTATTTCCACAAACACGATTTCATTATGAGAGACACATTAGTGGAGGGTTCCGGAAATTTCAACCACCTAGGGTTATTTAACGTGCACCTAAATCTAAGCGCACGTTTCTTTAGCATTTTGTCTCTACTGAAATACGGCCGCCGCGGCCGGGATATGATTCCGTGACCTTCGGGCCACCAGTCAAGAACCATATCGACAAGAAAACCTCGGCGGGTAGACACAAAGCAGCAACACCAGTGTGGGCTTGTGGAATACGCCTAAGACAGGCAAGCGCGACATTAGGTACCCAGGCATCCTTTATTTGTGCTTAGACTTGGTCGCCTGGTGAGTAAATGAGCAGAGGCATCACATCAAGTCTTCGCTCTCTGTCTGACCTGCGTCTGTTCCAACTTGCAGGATTTCCGGCAAGGCCACATGTAGTATTTCATTGCAGCACAATGGTCGTAAAAGTTTATAAAATGGCGAAAGTTGAACAGCTTGACATGGTTCATGGACAGAATATATCGAATATTCCACTTGAAAACTAAAATTGTTTCTATTCTTGTAAGAGTATGAGGAAAAGCCTTGAAGAAGAAAAGTCCACGTGTCCAAACATCGGCTCGAGCACCCACCTCCTATATACGAATTTTTTATGTGCACTGTTTTATCGTACAAGTATTGTGTCTTTCAGTCTGTCCGCGTATGCTACTAAAACGCTCTATTGTGTTTCTGTCGGTCTCAGTCAAAAAGCAGGTATGAACGATTGAATCCCAAACTTCAGGTGCAGAAGATTGCTACTTAGCGCGCTGTATAGGGAACGCATGCACCAGACTTCAGGAACTGGCGAAATCTAAGTTATCAAGCGTCAGTTAAATTGCCCGCCGTTTTTTTTTCTTTGATCGTCTGTGTTGGCATAATGCTGATAATTGATAACTGGCCATGAGAAATGATACCCATGAAGTGGCACAAATCAACATAGCAGATAATAAGTGAGAAATATGGACGATCATAAATAACAAATTCTAGACAACCAACCAGTGTAAGAAAGAGGAGGGACATGAGTGAAATTATGTGCAACGTTTGATAGACAAATGCAAGAAAAACGAACATCTGCATTATTGAGCGATTTACATGAAAGACGAAGAATTGAGGCATACTTCCTTTATGCACTAAATTAAATAGCACCTAGCTACATACGTAGGCACCATTTTGGCTGAAACGCAGTGGTTAGCCTCTCGTCACGCCCCCCCCCCTTAAAAAAAAATGAAAACGAGAAAGGTGATTCGGGAACTCAGTTCAATACATGAAGCTTTGAGAAGTCCTTGGTTGTAAGCAAACGAGGTGACAATAAAACAAAGTGCTTGATTGCATCCTCGTATTCATGTTACAAATAAGAGCAGGCTCTGCTTCACGCAAGTCACATGGAAGTTAATCTTACGTTACGGAGTTTGGTACTTCAGGCTGGCAATATGATCATCATTAATTATTACACGCGGACTTCTGTTGCTAGTAACAAAACAAAAATAACATTGACACTTCATTACTGTTGTAAGTTTATAGGTAGTGGTGGTGAAATTCTTGTTTCTTCACGAATAGACTGATGCGTTATCTGGGAAAGCCAATAATACCTGGCCATCAGACAAAATGGACTATCTATCACTTCGCCAACGTAGCCAATGTATACGACGTGGAAGGGGTTTGTTAAATGTCCACCGTAAGACTGAATGTAATGTTTCAGACAGAACTAAAGAAGCAGACAGCGAATCCGGTACATTTTTATCTCAGCTGCTGTAGGCGGTCCTGGTCGTTATAGGACGGATACAGCAATTTCTCCCATGACATCAAGATGAACTATGTTCAGCACACAGGAAGAAACAGGTATTTATTTTTGGATACTCTTGGCCTTGTTAGTAACACATGCTCTCGCCCAATTAGGTGTGACGTCGCTTACGGAGAGGATCACTTATGCGAAATGGATCTGGAAAACAAACGTAAAATCAGAAAAAACGCCAGGCCTGCGCTGAAACCGCAGCACAGTCACAGCAAGAGCTGGAAGAGCGGCGTTTCTAGAGCCCGTTAAGCTCTCTTGGGGCTACAATACAAGTACACTAGAAAGGTACCCACTACGCCTTAAATCATAATTTTTTGTGAAGTTGGGAAGCACCTACTAAGCCATTATTCGTCATTCTGCGGAGAAGCGAGGCACCAGCTACACGCCTGTAAGGCATTATGTGTACATTGTTGACGCGACGACTGATGTCGATGAAGAATTATGGCTCAGCCCTTTGTAATGGGTTCGAATCTTTAAATGGCCCACGACTTATGTAATTTGCATTGGGTGACGCCCGGTCGCTATTTCCCTCTCCCGTCATGCTGTATAACATACGTTGACGTGGGAGAGAGAAGGGGGGGGGAGGCGAAGAACTTTACTGAGACCCCGTAGAAATGGATCACGCGCTTATGGGCTTCCTTGGCAACCAATACAAGTGCACTTGCGAGGCACCCACTACGCTATAAATCATTGTAATTTTACTGAGACCGCGAGGAAGTGGATCATGCGCTTATGGGCTTCCTTGGCAACCATACAAGTGCACTTGCGAGGAACCCACTAAGCTATAAATCGCTGTAATTTTTGGGAAGTAGGGTAGCAGGCACTGTGCCATTTTTCGTCATTCTACGGAGAGCGTTGGTACCTGCTAAACGCATGTAAGTCATTATGCGCACTTTGTTGATGCTGTCCCTGATGACGATGAAGAATTATGGCAGAGCCTTTTGTAATGGGTTGGAAGCATTCAACAACCTACTCGTTGCGCAATTCGCATTGTGTGACGCCTGGTTACAGAATTCGCGTTGTGCGACGCTTGGTGATTATTTTACTCTTCTACCACGCTATATTGCCTATGCTAATGTGGTTCCTTCCCAACATGAAGCCTGTATAGGACCTTTTTGCAAAGCAGTTTCAAGCACCGGCATGGCTCAGAGGTTGAATACTGGGCTCCCACGCAGAGGGCCCAGGTTCAAACCTCGTTCCATCCTGGAATTTTTTTCTTATTTCGAGCGATACTGGTTACGGACACCGGCGGCGGCGGCGGCGGACAACTACGGCGCCAAAAACGGCCGGTGAAATGATCTCATAACAGCTTTCGCTGTAAAAAAAAACGAACGACCAAAGCATACGTCTAATCTCGTTTATTCGTTTTTGAAGAAGAATCAGTGGCGATGATACATTCAGAACAGGAACGACTTATGTTGTCTAATACTCCGCGACAACACGACTCCTCGATAACAACGTAAAATTTTGTAACGAGTTTTAGGAAACTAATGGTTAGAATGAAAATTGTGATCTGAAAGATCCCACAGTGTATATCGACGTCTATTGTTCTTACATCTTTGTGCACGTCAGTTGCCTGTGCTTTCTTGCTCAGTGATTGCTTAGCCTAACGAGACATATTTATAATCTCTGAGCACATATATTTAATTACCTTGAGGTGACTGAAGTAATATTAAAAACATTTGTACTGTTATAACGGTGTGTCTATCTATAGGTAAAGCTAGTTCCCCTTATGAACTAAAATGATCTCCGCAAATTTATGAAGTGTAGCTCAATTACTCGATATCTTTGTTGCACAATAAGTTTCTGAACATACTTAGAACTTAAATACATAGGGATTATCTTCACATATTATGCAGACGGGGGTGTCAAACTCAAGCCATAAGACTCTTGGTTAACGAAATTGTTATGTCTGCATAATCTATATCAACACATACAAAATAATAAGCATGCGTTAAACAAATAAATGCTACAATTTTTCGTAACAGAAATACTTATTACGAAATAAAAAAAAACATAACTTTTTGTACATGAAACAGCGCGCTTAGATAGGACAGAAAGTTACAAGAAGCACACAGACTGTGTGCTTCTTGTAACTTTCTTTCCTGTCTAAGCGCGCTGTTTCATGTTCAAGATGTACCAACTGGCCCGCGAACAATCATTATAACTTTTTGTCTTGATTTTAGTGCAGTTCGACTAAATTATTATTCAGGCCCCCTCAAAAAACAAACGCATACCTAAGTTTTAAAGTTAATGCCTTAAATGTTGATGTTTCGAGCTCGTGGTGCTACAAATATGGTCCAAAAAAGTAACTGCGCCAGCTGCGTTTGTACATCGTCCGCTTCCTCTGGAGCGTGCGAGCTGCGCGTCCACTTAATTTTTGTGCCTATAATGAGGGCATTCGTCTCCTCTCGACAAACCTGATTTCAAGATTGTTATTTTGTTGATGTATAATTCTACACGAGGTAGAGTTCTTGCCCAGCTTTAATTCATCTTCAGGCTTCAAAATGTCGTTGTCAACGCCTGTGTAGGTTGTCGCGTTGATAATTACGTGTTACAGTAAATAGAATATTTGAATGAAATCACAGTGGACTTCGTTTATTCCGCAAAAGAAAAATAGCCTCCATAACTACAATGCCCTCTATGTCCGTGACAGAAGAATCGCTCACTTCTGCACCCAGTGCAATAATCAGTTTATATCAAACCTAATGAAGTACCTAGATGACCACTCGTCTAACACAACAGGAACGTTGCATTGGGTGTCCCTCCATGATACATACATAGCCGATATTTGTGAGTTTTCGACTAAGCGCAGTAAATTATGTCTATATCGGAAGCCTGGGAGTGCGCGTATTTTACTTCCGAGAATCTTTTATGAGTGGAAAACCCGATATGTATAACAAATGAGTGAGACCACTGCTAGCACAAATTAACCATGTTTGCGTGACGATGGGAGTCTCGCGTGTGAGGTGGCAACACGGCTGCGGCGCCCAGCGGCGCCTGCTAGATTGTTTCTCGAGGCCGCCGTGCGGTGGCACCACAATGCCTCGCACTATGTGGATTATCTCATTTCACCCGACCGCCAGTCTCCTCTTATTAAAACATTATTATTTCATTATTACTGATTTAATTACCGTAGTTTATACAATGTTAATACAAGAGAAAATCTAGTTTTGAAGTCAGCGGGCAAATATAATTTGTTAAAACATCCCACTTACGAGGCATCAGAACGAAAGATTACGTACATCGGCGTCTTCTAGTAGTGGTCCTTCTTCGTGTCCTTAAGTGGTAAAAAGGATAAGGCACATAGTAGCCTTGTTCTGATCTTTCTGTCCTGCGTCTGGGACCAACCTGGGGATTCCCTGCAAGAATACATGTGGAATTCCAAGAAAGCATAAAGGTCGTGAGGGCTAATAAAACGGCAAAAGTAAATATCGGTGTCATCGTTCATGGACAGAGTAGATTGAATGTTGGACATTCATCGCAAGTGCAACGTTTTATATTCTTCTAAGACAAAAGACAATTTTTCTTCCTTGAAATTTCTTTCTCTTCCGTTGCAGCACAAACACGCGTTTACCCTAAGTGAAGCTGTTTTCAACGCATGTAGCATTCAAATATTTGCACAATACAAACCTACTTGATGAGCAACAAATTCTCATAATGCGTCGCACTGCAGCAAATAGACCAGAGAGCAATACAATGTTTTAACTATTATATTATCTATTATTACACTACCCGAATATCCAAACAACATTTTCATGAAATCTGAATTCTTTGAATAGCATGACGTTCAGACCAGCTCTGCTAAATCACATTAATGACAACGAGTGCCTAATTAGCCTGATTCCCTTTTATGTTATGTTGCCTGGGTTGTCTCGCAAGCGCTGTTTGAAATAGCACTAATTTTTTCAGAATATCCTATTACGTCTGAGCTACAAAATTAAAGTGAAAAAGTTCTTCAAGCTCATTAAAAAAGGGAGTTAGAGATCAAATATTCCGTTCCTTCAGCATTCGTAATTGTAACTAGTCTGCGCAGGCATACTCACGTTCATTGTTAATAGAAGCCTGATGTTTTCTGATGACAGCCCAGTAAAGTGCAAGGGCAACCCTTAAATAAGTATGTCCTTCAAACCCAATGTATAGATGACGATCATTTGAAAGCGCAGACAAAACACAGTTTTCACTCCACGTATTGAAATAAGAATATGCAGTTTTATGGGTAGACCGTGAGCCTATTGATCCGCTTTATAAATGATTTGCTTGTCGTTGTCGTTTTGCAGCCCAAGTTATCGGCTCATTAGTGAGATTTTGCGATGCGAGGTTCAGCTAATTGTTATTAGCTCTCCTGGTTGTCAAGGATTAACTTGATTATCATGCTTACTGCTGCTTCATTGACACGCACACGGTATACGCATTATGTGACACACGTATATATTTCGCTCAACGTCATTTCTCTACTGCCACAATGACGGCTCGATGGTCAGTGCTTATAACATGCTGCCGTCTCTATGGCCCTGACGCGCGGCGCAGCGTCAGACGGCCACTGCGCAACCGAGGCGCACAGCTGGGCACGCGCCGGCACCAGTGCGTCGCAGCGGCTGGCTATGACGTCACTCTGGAATGCGCAGACCAGCGAGGCGCGCGCGGCGGTGGCGGCTCCGATGCACCAGCTGCGCTCCGTGTGACGTGACTGCTCCTCGCGCATGCGCAGCAGGGCTCTTGGAGTGCCACGCGAAACTGCTCCAGCTCGGCCAGTGTAACTAACGCTACAAAGACCACTATGTGAATGTCATGTAGTGACAGGAGTCTCCTTAACGCGTGTAATATTGCGTGGCAGAAACGTAGAATCGCGCCAGGCGTGAAAGGATGTGAATTGCGCAACGAGTGGGTGTCTTCAAAGCCCACCCGTTAGAGAGCGCTCAGATTACAAAGCGCTTAACCATCACCATCGGCGAAAGCATCAAGAAAGTGAACACCTGCGTAGGATCGCGTGTTGACTTACGGACGCGTAAAGTACCGTTCGCTGTTTCGCAAAAGAAATCATTATGGCGAAGTGAGCACTTCACAGCTGTACTTGCAGTACGCATTCTAGGATACATTGAAACGGCCATTGTTATCCACACAGTTTTCTTACGGCACGGTAGAAGCATACACCTGGAACCGCAGCGAGAATAGCATTTGCGAAAGCGGTGCGCACGGGGCCCGGTTTAGCTAATCGCGTTCTATTCTTGAGGCGAAGGTCAAGCCTCCTTCTAGTTTTTTATTAACGCGATAGCGTTAAAGAGCTCGTATCGCAGAAATTCCGCCGTCGGCGTCGGCACCGTTGGTTGTGAGCGAAAAATCATCATCTTGTCCGTGACCGAAAAATCGAAAAAGCTGCAAATAAAATAAATAATAAAAATGTTGGGTCCGAGTGAGAATCGAACCCAGGCCGTGTGCGTGGCAAGCAGGTGTTCTACCACGCAGCCACGCCTCTGCTTAGAGCTGCATTGAAAGTAACTTTCATGCTTCCCAAAAATACGCGTCCTGTATACAGGTGTCACAGTACGAGATGTAATATCGCAGTAATATTGCGTGGTACAAGCATACATTGCCATCGGGCGCCACACCATGTCAATATCATAACGACTTGGTGGTTTAAAGACAGCCACCCATTACAGAAGGCACGCGCATTACTGCGCGTATTACCTTAAGACCACGTAGTGGGTGCATCGCAACTTCGAAAACGTTTCTCGCGCATAATTGCCCCTGGTTTAAAGCATGCTACCCATTACATGAGGCACACACATTAGTGCGCGCATTCTGTTAAACACTCGTAGTGTTCAAAGTGCGCACTAGGGGCAGGATATCGCTATCGCGTTCAACTCTTAAAGGCGAAGCTTAAGCGTCCCCCAATTTTTATTTATTTTATTTGCGTCTTTCTCCATTTTTCGGTAAAGGACAAGATGATGATTTTTCGCTCACAACCAACGATGCCGACACCGGAATTTCTACGAAGCGAGCGCTTTAACGCTGCTACGTTAAAAGAAAGCAAGAGAGGAAGAAAGAAAGGAAACCTAAAGAAAAACAAAGTAGGCCTCCCAGCTCTGCACTTCCTTCAGGCTTGGCATCACTAGTGCGATCAAATCTTAATTTGTAAAATTTTATAAATCATGTTACCGCCTGAAAGAAGAACGCAGCTCGCGCGCCTCAGTCCACGATGCGAGGAAGGGGCCATATGAGTTTACACCGAGGCACGCGAACCCCGCTCTTTACATTTTTTAGTCACACAAATGCATTAAACACGAAGTGACCGTAAGGCCTACAGCCATGAGGCGCCCTGTTGGTTTGTTTACCTCGCGTGCTTTATTGTGCTATGCGCTGGCTTTTGGCCTCGTGACCCGACTCACGAAGCCAATGAAGCATTCACTTTAAAGGAAAATATTGTTCAAACCTCAGTGGTTAGAACGTTCGTTTTTACAATACCAATAGTTTCACTGCCATCAGTTTAAATGAACCAGGAGGTCGCTGTGGGCTTGTTTCAAACTTTTGTTTCTATTTACGATGGCAAAACTAAGATGATGAGGTGCCGTAAGGGCGACAAAAGTCTTCTTGGCGTAATGACGGAGTAGATCGTGGAAACATAACCCTATGAACGCACAGATGGACATATAAAACGGACACACACGGGAAACAGTGTCGAGCATTTTGCTGCTGCGGCGAAAATAAATGATGTTAAACCTACCTAACAACCAACTAAATCTATGATCGACTTGCCGAAGCACTAAAATCCAACATGCGCCCAAGCCATCAGTTGGAATGGGAATTAAAAAAAAATTAAGAGCACTAGAATAATTGCGGCGACAGGTGCGAAAATTCGCGTCTCTATGTTTCTAATTCCTGTGGTTTCCGTTTGCACCGAAATTTCACCTGGGAAATTACTAGATGACGAAATCGCTATGCAGATTTATGTGGTTAAAAAGCGGAAGCTTTAGTTTACTGCTAAATTTTATATGATTAAGGTAGCGCTTATACTCAGCTATATGTCCAATGAAATGATGTCGAAAGGCATATAGTTTAGCGCGAAAGAAAAAGCAAGTGTAGAGCAGCGCAGTACGCCATTAGTATGTTGCAGTTTTCTTCGATGTGTCTCATTTTTCATTTCGTGCCGATCCCAGACAGACACAGCTGTAAAAAGAATAATCATAATTGTTTAGGTTTTACGTCCCACAACCACAATGTGATTATTTGAGCCTCGTTAGTGGAGGGTTCCGGAAATTTCGACAGCCTGGGGTTATTTACGTGCACCAAAATATAAGCGCCTGGGCCTTCAGCATTTGACCTCCATCGAAATGTGGCCGCCGTGGCCGGGATTCAAGCCCGAGACCTTCGGGCCAGCAGTCAATAACCATGGCCACTAGAACACTCGGGCGGGTAGACACAAATCTGGAATACTAGTGTGGGCTCGCGGAGTACGCCCAAGACAGGAATGTGCCCCAAAACGTACCCCGCCGTCCTTTATTTGTGCTTAGTCTTGGTAGCGTAGTGTAGAAAATGTCAGAGGCATCGCGTGTAGTCTTCGCTCTCTTACTGACCTACGTGTGGACCCAACCGCACGATTTCTGACAAGACCACATGTGGGATTATTATGTAGCTTAGTTGTCATCAAAGTTTTATAATGACGAAAGTTGAAATGCTTGTCATGTTTCGCGGACAGAACAGCTGGAATGTTCAACATGAAAACTGAAATCTATTATTCTTGTAAGACGGTAATAAAAAGCTGCCCCTTGATTTTACAGCGAAAGCTGTTATGAAATAATTTCAACGGCCGTTTTTGGTGGCGTAGTTGTCCGCCGCCGCCGCCGCCGCCGCCGCCGGTGTCCGTAACCACTGTCGCTCGAAATAAGAAAAAAAAACGAAATAAGAAAAAATTTCCAGGATGGAACGGGATTCGAACCTGGGCCCTCTGCATGGGAGCCCAGTGTTGTACCTCAGAGCCATACCGGTGCTTGGAACTGCCTTGCAAAACGACGCTATACAGGCTTCATGTCCAGAAGGAACCACATTAACATATGTAATTTAGTGTGGTAGAAGAGCGAAATAACAACCACGCACCACACAACGCGAATTCTGTGACCAGGCGTCACACAATGCGAATTGCGCAACGAGTGGGCTGTTGCATGCTTCCAACCCACTACAAGGGGCTCTGCAATAATTCTTCATCGTCATCAGGTACAACACCAACAAAGTGCGCATAATGCCTTAAATGTTTTTAGCGGGTACCACGGCTCTCCGTTGAATGACGAAAAATGGCATAGTGGCTGCTTCCCTACTTCACAGAAATTATGATTTATAGCGTAGTGGGTTCCTCGCAAGCGCACTTGCATTGGTTGCCAAGGAAGCCCATGAGCCCATCATCTATTTCCTCAGGGTCTCAATAAAGTTCTTCCCCCATCTCTCTGTCTCTCTTTCTCACGAAAATGCATGTTATAATGCATGGTGGGAGAGTTAAATAGCGACCGGGCGTCATACAATGCGAATTACGTAACTGGTGAGCCGTTTAAAGCTTCCAGCCCATTACAAAAGGCTGAGCCACAATTCTTTATCGTCATCAGTCGTCACGTAAACGAAGTGCACATAATGCCTTACATATGTGTAGCTGGAACCTCGCTTCTGCGCACAATGACGAATAATGGCGCTGTAGGCGCTTCCCAATTTCACAAATATTGTGATTTATGGCGTAGTGGGTACCTTGCTTGTGTACTTGTATTAGTAGCCCCAAGAGAGTTTACAACGGGCTCTAGAAATGCCGCTCTTCCAGCTTTCGCTGTGACTGTGCTGCGCTTTCCGCGCAGGCCTGGCATTTTTTTTCTTTCGCTTCATTTGCGAGGTTTATGCATTAAAACTATTTGAATCGGCTTCCAACATTTCAAATGTGAGAAAATTTACTGAACAGAAGCAATATTTTTCAAAGCTTTATAACATTACGCAAAGGTATAGGAAAAGGGTCACGCGGACATGCAACATTTTAACTAGTTCAATATCTAGGATGAGGCAATTCGAACGACACTGTCATGAAAGAAGAATTCATTAGCACGACATGCCCGTCTTACAATAAATGCCTAATTAAACTGAATCCATTTTTGCTCTATTTCCTAACTGTCACGCCAGCATTCCTTTATACTGTAAGCCTTGTTCCAGAATATTAACTTGTGTCCCTACTACAAAAGCCATGTGGTTTTTACAGCGAAAGCTGTTATGAGATCCTTTCACCGGCCGTTTTTGGTGGCGTAGTTGTCCGCCGCCGCCGCCGCCGCCGCCGGTGTCCGTAACCAGTATCGATCGAAATAAGAAAAAAAAACGAAATAAGAAAAAATTCCAGGATGGAACGAGGTTCGAACCTGGGCCGTCTGCGTGGGAGCCCAGTATTCAACCTCTGAGCCATGCCAGTGCTTGAAACTGCTTTGCAAAAAGGTGCTATACAGGCTTCATGTCGGGAAGGAACCACATTAGCATATGCAATATAGCGTGCTAGAAGAGTAAAATAAGCACCAAGCGTCGCACAACGCGAATTCTGTAACCAGGCGTCACACAATGCGAATTGTGCAACGAGTATGTTGTGAAATGCTTCCAACCCATTACAAAGATCTCTGCCATAATTCTTCGTCGTCATCAGGCACAGCATCAACAAAGTGCGCATAATGCCTTACGTGCGTTTAGCAGGTACCACGGATCTCCGTAAAATGTCGAAAAATGGCACAGTGCCTGCTACCCTACTTCTCATAAATTAGAATTATTTAGAGCGCAGTGGGTTCCTCGCAAGTGCACTTGTATTGGTTGCCAAGGAAGCCTATAAGCGCAGATCCATTTCCTCGGAGTCTCAGTAAAATTACAATGCTTTATAGCGTATTGGGTTCCTCGCAAGTGCATTTGGATTGTTTGCCAAGGAAACCCATGAGCGCATGATCCATTTCCTCGGGGTCTCAGTAAAGTTCTTCGCCCCCCCCCCCCCCGGTCTCTCTCCCACATCAACGTATGTTATACAGCATGACGGGAGAGGGAAATAGCGAGCGGGCGTCACCCAATGCAAATTACATAACTGGTGGGCCGTTAAAAGCTTCTAACCCATTACAAAGGGCTGAGCCATAATTCTTCATCGTCATCAGTCGTCGCGTCAACAAAGTGCACATAATGCCTGACAGACGTGTAGCTGGTGCCTCGCTTCCCGCAGAATGACGAATAATGGTTAGTAGGTGCTTCCCAACTTCACGAAAATTGTTATTTATGGCGTAGTGGGTACCTTTCTAGTCCACTTGTATTGTAGCCCCAAGAGAGCTTACAACGAGCTCTAGAAACGCCGCTCTTCCAGCTTTCGCTGTGACTGTGCTGCGGTTTCAGCGCAGGCCTGGCGTTTTTTAATCATATACTTTGTTAATTTAGGAACGACAATTTTAATTACTCTGCACAGGCATATCCGAGCGTCTCATTCCTAAAATAGGTTTGACTCGGTCTGATGATGCTAAAGTAAAATTCGAGGGCAAAAGTTAACTATAATTCGAAACAGAATATTAAAATTTAGACAATTTTTGAGTCCAAGTCAAGACAGTCTTGACTGTATGTAGTATCAACACAAAGAATATGCTTATTGTAAACCGACCGCGAGCGGATTGATGCACAATGCAACTGTACTGCTTGTCATTTTCGTTCGTTAGCTCAAACTATGGATGAATTTTAGAGGCCGTAGAATGCCTGGTGTATCCATGGTGGAAGTAATGCAGTCTTTCAGCAGTACAAATCGCAGGTCCGACTTGCGTCCTGGTATGGATTCCTTGCGCTATACAGTGGTGGAAAGCTCAGTTTAAGCCGATGATGAGTGCGCTTGACAGTGTATGGCCGATACGGCTTGGTAGCCATGCGAAGATATTAGTACCTCCGTAATTTAGGAAATTTTCTATAACCTGCATGGGCTATTTGTTTTTATGGACAGTTGTACGCGATCATTTAGCGAGAATAAAAATATCCTTGCATGCCTGTTACCACGACTATATCCTGCAATGGGAGGCTATCCAGACGCAACTATGGCTGCGACAGATTATGAGCGCTTGCACGTCAGTTCTTCTCTAAGAATACCATGAAATCATAGTATGTTTTTCTGTGCACACAAGTTGTCGTGCGAAGTTTTACCAGATACGTATTAGAAGAAAAGAAAGAAACATGTAGCGAGGTTGATTCTCTTAGCTTTACTGTGTTGTAAGTGAAATGTTAACCAGCTTTCCTGAGGAATTTTTTCCACATTGCATGTGTACTGTTTTATCTTACAAGTATTGTGTCTTTCCGTCTGTCCGCGTGTGCTACGGAAACGCTCTAATGTGTTTCTATCGTTTTCAGTCACAAAGTAGGTATGAACGCTTGAATCCTGAACTTCAGCTGCGCACGCTTGCTTTTCAGCATAGTATACAGGTAACACATGCACCAAACTTCAGGAAGTGACCAACTCTGAGTTATCAAGCGTCACTTGCATTGCCCGCCGCTTTGATTTTGATTGTCTCTCAGCATAATGCTGATGACGATAATGGTGACATATCAATATGGAGTAATACGTGAAATAATCACAAATAACGAGTGCGAGAGAACAAAGCAGTGCAAGAAAGAGAAGAGGTATGAGACAAATTATGTACAACATTTGATAGACACATTCCAGAAAAATGAACATCTGGATTGCTGAAAAATTTCCTCGATAGGCTAGCAATTGAGTTCTACTTCCATTTGGTCGCAAGTTAAATCGCACAAAGTTATGCAGACGCCATAGTGATTGACACCTAGAGATTAACCCCTCCCCGCGCTCCCCTTCCCTCCAAAAAAAGAAAGGGTGATTGGGACACTCAGTGCAACACATGAAGTCTTAATAAGACTGGTTGTAAGCAAACTGAGTGATATAATAAAGCAAACTGCTCTACTGGATCCTCGTATCCAACTTACAAATAAGAGCAGGATGTGCTTCGCGTACGTCACATGGATGTTAAAGTTCAGTTGCAGAATTTGGTACTCCGTGCTGACGTCATGGTCATTATTTAGTATTCCATGCTATAATCTGTTGCTAGTATTAATAGAAAAAACAACATTAACACTTCATTTATGTTGTAAACGTATAGATAAATTCTTTGTTACTTCACGAATATATTGATGCGTTATCTTCGAAAGCCAAAAATACCTTGCCCTCAGACTAAGTGGACTATCTATCTCTTCGTCAACATAACCATTGTAGACGTGGTGGAATTGGTCTATTAAATGTCTATCGTATGAGTGAATGCAATATTTTATACAGAAGTAGAGTAGCTGACAGCGAATGTGTTACAATTTTCATTTCCAGATGCTGCTGGCTGTCCTGGTCGTGATAGGGCGGCTACAGCACTTTCGCACACATGACATTACAATGAACGGAGTTCAACACAAAGGGACAAGTGCGTATTTATTTCCTGATACCCTTGGCGGCTAGGTAACACCTGCTGTCGCCCACTTAAGTGCGACGTCGTTTACGGAGAGGATCAGTTATGCGAAATGGATCTGCAAAACAAACGTAAAATCACATAAAAAAGAGAAAACAAAGCATACTTTAAATCTCGTTCATTCGTCACGGAAGAAGCTTCAGCGGTGATGATACATTCAGAACAGAAACGACTCAAGGTGTCTTATACCCCACGAAGATGACCCCTTGGTAACAACGTAAAATTTTTGCCACGAGTTCTAGGAAATTAATAGTTAGAATGAAACTGGTGATTTGAGAGATCCCACTTTGTGTGGCAACGTCTATTGCTTTTACATCTTTGAACACTAATGCTACCAGTGCGTTGTACCTCAGTGGTAACTAAACCTAAAGAGACATAGTTATAATTTTTAATGAGCACATATATAGCACATGCACAAATGACCAGTGCGCATGTGCTAGCCACTGAAAAAAATCTAACCTCGCGACTTCATCTCGAGTCATTACTAATACAAACCACTGATACCACTTTAAATCGCAATTACGGCACCCTTCCTTCTGTTTACGCACGCTGTTTGCGCCATCTATTTGCACGTACATAGTCAACCCGCGTTCTTTCGTTGCTTCATTTGTTGTTAAATATTATGCTTGTCAAGAGGAGAGTAGACGAAGAAGTGACAAGCGAACGTGGGCCCGAGCGCGAGCCCGCATTCCGTTTTTAGTTTTTTACCCAGCGTCAAATAAACAAGACGTTCTCCACTTCGGCTCCGCTTCCTGGTTTTCAACATTTGTGAGCAAGGCCCCCGTATGGGAGCCGAAACGTCTTTGTTATTATTTTTAAGTTTTTGGTCGGCGTCTTCTTACTTTTGGCCACATATATATATATTTGCCTTGAGGTGATTCAAGTAACATACGAAAAACATTTGTACTGCTATTACGACGCATCTATCTGCAAATAGACAGTCAATTCAGCTTCCACGTATCGAATATAATAATATCCACCAATCTCGGAAGTGTGACTCAATTACTCATTGTCTCGCGGCGCAATCTGCAGCGGTTTATAATTATAACATAAATACACAGGAATGATCTAGAGGTATTATGGAGACGGGGGTATCAAAGTCAGGTAATTGCGACGAGACACTCGTTTAACAAAGTAGCTTTCTATGCAAAATGTAGGTTACCACGTAAAATATAGAAACCTATCCGTAAAACGAATAATCGCATACAATGTTGTGCAGCGATCTACAACAAAACAAAAAGGCATAACTTCACGTGTGATGTTAACGCAATGTGGCTAAATTTGTGTGCACACCCACCAAATAACAACGCATGTCCCCTGCAAGATTTAATTAAGGCGAAAGACTAAATGTCAATGTTTCGAGATCGTGGTACTGAAAATATGGTCCATAAAAGTGAGTGCGCCAGCTGCGCATGTACACACTGGCCCGCTCTTAAAGAGAACACTTGCGTGCAGGACATGTTGGGATTTCGCTCTCTTCGCTCGTTCACGTAAGTGCTGTTCGGCTTGAGCTTACGGACGGTAGGGTGGCCGAACACGTCGATGATGGCGGTTTTGAAAGCGGACCACGTAGGGAAATCGGATGCGTGGTTGTTGTACCGTAGCCTTGCCACACCTGCGAACTAGAAAACCAGGTTGCTCAGTTTGCCTGCCTCGTCCCATTTATTGGGTATGCTCACACGCTCGTAAGTCGCGAGCCAGTTCTCGACGTCGATGCCGGTGAATACAGGAGGATCGCGGATGCGGGGAACACCGGGACATGCCGTCCGTGCAGGAGGAGGTGTTTGCTGGGCGGCGTCTTGAGGCATGGTAGATGGCACGGCATGGGATCGAAGCTACAAGGGCATCGAATGCGGACCAAAGTTGCCTTAAGGGCACAGAACTCTCCACCAAATTGCTAGTTGGCGCGCGTGACGGTGCAAGTTGTACCGAGCGCGGGCCAAGAAACTACCGTTAACTTACCGGCCTACCGCTGCAGAGGAGCCGGTGAGTGGCGGCGTCCGCTTATTTCGTTCGCTCAAACCACGGTTGAGAACAGCACGTTCGCTGCGGGTGAATGCGCTAGTCACATTTCTTTTTTTGTATTTTACGGGCTTCCTTTGCAGCTTGGAAAAAATGGCATACGTGAGACTTTCGCAAATAACGCAATGAGGGTTTCTGAAGACGCTCTCGAACTTTGCAAGTCAAAGTTCTTGCCTAAAGTCAATATTTTGCAATTTAGTTAAATAATCCCAATTAACAAATTTAATAATTACCAAACCAAAAATTGTCTGTAGCGCGCAAGGTGACTTTTCGACGGGGATTGGTCTATCTCTGGAGAAAGACCTACCCCAGTCGAAAACATGCGTCGAATAAATGTGTTTTTGCGCTTCGTATGTCCGTGCGCACCTCTTATTATTAAATATCGGATCCAAGAAAATGAAACTGATGGGTGTGTACACGATTTTTTGTACTGAAATATCACACATTCCCCAACACATGCTCGTACAAATATCCCCAAAACCAGTTGATTCAATACACGGTTTCTTATTATTCCCAAAACCCGGAATGGCTCCCTAGAATTCGGAGGTGCACACTTTGTATTAGGCGCAAAAATTTGAGTACTTCGTGAAGCGAGCCATGAATATCTTGCTTCTTACAAAGATAAATGCGTAACCTTCGCCGCAAGTACGAAAACCCGCACATTAGATACGCACGCTTTGTCAGCTACAGCTCTCCTGTGTGCCGCAAATGGCAGTGCAAGCTTTCTTACCTTGAGTATATCAAGCTTTCTGAATTGTCTTCAATAGGAAACCTCCTTTTAGAACACTCACGTTTTGTTACCCGTGAGTGTTGCTGCTCCTTTAACAAATAGGTTCCTGAGAACCTTCATTGATCGAGGATACCCGAATGATGGAGGGAAGACGCAGCTATTTGGGAGCGGCATGCGTGCTTATGTTTGCACCTTTGTTGTACCCTATACACGAGCGCTCTGTTGAACATAGCGTCTGCCTGTGGAGTGGTAGGAAATGTAAAGTTTTATTGCGATAGCAATTATATGGACAGTCTCGGCTGATTTTTGCCGTCGCCGTCGCCGCCGTCATTCACCGTATATGTATATGTCTCTATATATATATCAAAGCCACAAAGAAAAAAAAAACATGGCTGATCCCTCTGTCATAGGAATCGGTATAACACGAAAGTGAAACGTGTCTACACAGACGTAGTTGAGCGTTTGTTGTGCATTCTTTCGCCCCAAGTGCGAAGGAATGAATGCTACAGCGTCAAATTGTAATGTTACGCGAAGAACGGCACGCCGCTCGAAACTTGCAATGCGCTGCTCAAGCAGAAAGGACGCGCGGAACGAACATACACAGGATGATCGCGAACTGTCACAGTTGTAACTTATTTCTGTGTGAGCAGCGCGCTCCTTTCGCAAAAGCGGCCGCTGCAGTGAGCGAGGTGACCTTCGTGCTTTCAACGGAAACTTGCAGGCAGAGCGCGAGACGTAAAAACCACCGAGATCACGAGATAAGCGCCCGCACGAGCGATCACGCCCTGTCGAGGCGCGCGCTAATCCGCGTGAGGGACGACTTTTAAAGCGCGCTCTTCGAGCCCTTCGCGCCATCTCGCTAGTGGTAAAACGAAAACACGCTGTGCCGCCGATCTTTGAGTACCGCCACCGGCAAATGGTGTACATAAATAACTCGCCGTTAGCATAGCAGAGAAAATGCCGTCTGTGGCGGAGTTGTTTCGTGCCGCGCGCTGGCGGTCGAGAGGTCGTAGGTTCGACTCCCAGTGTCGGAACTTTTTTAACACGAAAGTGTTTTATGCCGGGGTCCACCAAGACTTTTATGACGTATTTCCGTCACGGAAATATGTCAGCAAAATGAATGCCATCAAATGGCAAAGAAAAAAACTATAAGAAAAGGTTCCGTTGACAGGAGTCGAACCCATGACCTCTCGGTCCGCGACGATAGCTGGCGGGCGTTTAGCCCACAGAGCTACCGCCAAACACATGACGGCGGCTGCACGAACGCGCCTTTTATCTTTCACACTTTCCTGTCGCAGTGCTCTTGGATGGATGGATGAATGCTGTGAGCGTCCCCTTTATAACAGGACGGTGACATGTGTGCCACCAGGCTCGAAAAACAAACAAACACGCCGTTGCTACGACCGTCCCATTCGGTGCGTTTCCAATGGAAGTGTAACTTCGTCTGCGCTTTAACACACCGCGAGGTGCTGCCTTTAGTCCCAGGCTCGCTCATGGCATCCATCCATATCGAAAAATAGCTCTCGGACGCCCGCTTGGCTGTCGCACGGCGTTCCCCGCTCGCCTTGTGAGAATTAACGGTGTGAGAATTAAAGGGAACGGTGGGTTGTATTGGTTGTATGTCTTGTGCTTTCCCCGCGATGTCTGCGCTGAAGTCACAGAGCGTACGAAGGTCGCTTCGACGCTGCAGCGGCAAAAGCAGCGGCCGCGTTTGCGAAAGGGGCGCGCTGTTCAAACAGAAATAGGTAACGACTGGGACAGTTAGTTCGCGCTCGTCCTGTATATGCCTGTTCGTTCGTTTCGTGCGTCCTGCTTTATGTTTGAGCAGTGCGCTTCCAGTGTCGAGCTGTGACGCGTAATAGTTCGCGCTGGTGCTGTGTGCGTTCTTTTCGTGCGTCCTTTGGGCTCGAGCGACGCGCTGGCAATTTCGAGCTGCTTTCCGTTCTTCGCGTTACATTCCAATTTATTGCTATCGCATTCATTGCTTCGCCGTTGCGGCGAAACTATGACTTTTTTGAACCTACCAACATTATTAGAGTTTCAAATGTGCTTTTAACCGAACCTTCCTCCGGAAACATGCCAAGGTTTTGCTAACTTATGCGCTGTGGCTGCTGCTGCTTTTGCTGCTGCTGCTGTTGCTGCTTTCTTGCCAGATTCTTGCTTTCTTGCTGCTTTCTTTCCAGTACCCTGTCAGATTTCTGAGTGGTCGAGAATCCGCGAATTATTGGGGATGGCACCGCCATCTAGGAGCAGTGCACTGGAGACTACATCGTCACACTAGCGATTACTTGCAGTTAACGATATGGGGCCGCCTGAGCGTTGGCCTCCGGCGCCGTGCAGCGCGCATTATTTAAAGTGACACCAATGACTGAGCGGCAAAATTAAGAGGACACTAAAGTGAAACAATGAATCATTTTAGATTGATAAATTGTGCTCTAAGAACTCTTATGTAGTTAATTTCACCACCGCAGGTTTTTTAATAGAGAAGGAAATCAAGGTCAAAGTTGCGTTTAAAATTTCGCACTGGCATGTCCACGCGTTATGTCACGGGCTTCAAAGCATATTTCTCGTGTGTTGGCGACATTGGCTCAACGAAATTTTCTGAAACTTTGTGTGTTAAGTATCTGACCCCCTCAGAGGACAATGCAATTCATTGTTACTGATTAGGCACTAAGTAGGACCTAGTAGACGCTGTCAAAATATATCACGTCACGGCGTTTCGTGCGCGATTTTCAAGATGGCGTCCCCCCCCCCCCTTCGCAGTTTCTTTTGCCGCGTTTTGTTGCTTACCAAGCGTCTTCTTGCTGCACGCGTGGTGAATTTAAAATTGTGAAAGAGTAATTTACTATTATGAGAAAAATCATTTTTCTCTTTAGTGTCCCTTTCAATGTAACGGTGATGAGAAGGATATATTAAATATCTATGGTACGATAGAATGTGATGTTTCGAGAGTAATCGAAGGCGCAGACAGTGAGCCTGTCAATTTTCATTTATTTCCGCATAGTGCTTATCGTCTCGACCGTAATGGGGAGGATACTGCTAATTCGCACATAGCGTAAAAATGAACTAAATGCAACATAAAGGATGAAACACATTTATTTCCGTATACTGCTGGCCGCCTTCGTAATAAATTTTGTCTTCCCATCAGTTGCGAGGTCGCTTAGGGCTAGGATAGTTGAAAGGCGACGAAACTGGAAAACAAATGCAAAATCAAAAAATAACATGTGGAGAGAAAACGGGGAACCTGTGGTGAGAAAGTATGCCTACTCTTATTTTCTCGCCATTGACAGAGAAATAATTCACACTGGTACATTCAGAACTCAAATAACGCTATGTTCGATTAATCTTTGTTATAAATGGGTATTCTTTCTACACCGATAAGCAGTCTTTTAAAGTGCAGATCTGCTGTTTTACTTTGAAAAGTACCAGAACACCTAACTCTTTAAGATATACTTGATCGAAGTCCTCCCTTATCGTAACTTGTAAGAATACTGTTGGGCGAGTTGGACTTTATATATATATTAGCTTTCTTCAATAAAAGTTTTATTGTTAGTATGCGCTTGACCTGTTGCTTTTTTCGTCTTTTGCAACGTTTCTTTGACGCTCTTTTTAATCATCTCCCTTGTTTTGTTATCTGGCGTCTTGCAACATCGTTAGCAGTTGCGACTTTGTTGTCGTTTCTACCCTGCACTTGATCGACTTGTATATAGCAACAAAATCGCACACTAATAATTTCGTCAGCAACGCACGTTATTCTAGGCATGAGCCAATAGAGAGATTTAAGTGGACACGCGTAGTTTGAGACAGGCTAATATTCCGTATTGGTAAGGCGATCTTTCTTTCAACCTTCGTAATGTTCAAGACGAAAATCATTGGGCCTGTCGTGCGCATTTCAATTATAATAGGAGATCGACAGTATCTTCAAAATGTATATATGCCGCCAGTTTGTAAGCGTTGGTTCGTTTTCATCCAGTGACATTTATATAAGCCTGAAATATATTTAATAAGGAAAAAAATGTTAGATGACAAAATGATTAGCGCGCTCGTCTTCTAAATAAGCAGTGCTTCACCGGAATCCGGTCTTACGAAATCAATGGTCTTGCGAAATGGTTACTCTATGCAGACATTAATTTCAGCATTTTTACTGCTGTAGCCCAATAAAATGCGCAAAATATGTACGTAGCGACAAATACGTTTATGCACTACGTCTAGAAGCATTAAAGCAGAACATGAGTTAAAGCAGAACCGCATTAAAGCAGAACCGCAAAACGGGCAAATGAATGAATACGATAGCAACAAAGTGAAATGCTACGCGAACTATAAGGCTCGCGGCTAATCCTTTTCAATCTCGGATCTCGCGTCTGTCGTCTCAACGCGAAGCGATGAGTGCACAGCACCTAGAAGGGCATACGAGCCGTTTGCTGATGCCTGCCTAGAAATGGCGCGCGCCAGTGCTCTCGACCGCGGCCTTATGATCAAAGTTTGCAGTTGCCGCTCGAGCGACTAACCAACCCCTCCTCCCCCCTTCCTCCGGCGTCCCTTCATGCTCCTTCGCCCAACGAAAACCGGGCGGTGCGTTTCGTTAGCGCTTAAGGAGCAATCGACGGCAGGCCTTGCACGTGGGTGATGTTATAACATGCGCCCTCCATGCGACGGAGATGTCCGGCTTGATTCATCGTTGCTTCAGCCGCGTTCAACGCCAGCGCTCGCGTGCTTTCAATCGCGCGTAGAACACGCGACTGGTGGGGCGATGCTATCGATTTGGACTTCATACGAAACATGACGGCGATGGCGACTCTGGCGGGGATGACAAAAATCTGTCGAGAGTGTCCACATTATTGCTATAGGAATTATTATTGCGGCAACAGATACGAAAATTCATGTCTATAATTTCGTTCCCTCTTGACCCATCTGGTTTTCCTGATGTTGAAACTGACGTAATCCACAACATGAAGATGAAATCATTCTGCAGACGTATGAACTAAACCAAAACAGAACATTTGGTCTGTTGGTATATATTCGCTGACGAAAGGAACAACGTTATTAGGGTTGTTTTTCTGTGTGTCTGGGAATATTTAAATTGAAAAAAGTTAATAGACACAAGAGTTGTCGGGAGGGTAGTGGAATACAATGGCTGGCATGTGTGTTAAAGGTTTCCTGCAATATGTCGAATTGGCTATTTTGTTTTGTTCCTGAAGACACTCAATGTCGGTTTGAGGCAGCGATGTGTGCTTAGAAATATATACGAGACAGGACAATAAAGAATTACGTACGCCTGCGTCTAATAGTTGTAGTCCTCATTCGCCGCCTTCTGTGGTAGTAAGGACGAGGCACATAGCCTAAGTTTAGTTCTCTATCTGTCCTATGTTTGGGACTAATCATAGGATTGCCTGCAAGAACACATATGAAGATCCACGTAAGCATATGCGTCGTCAAAATGAATAAAATGACGAATGTTGAAATGGTTGCCATGGCTCACGGGTGGAACATGTAGAATGTTCAGTCTTAACTTCAACTACGACACTTTATATTCTTATCAGGCAACATAGCAAAGGTCTTTCTTTACATTTCTCGCGCTTTTCTGCAAAGTGCATGCTAATTAACCTTTAGAGAAGCAGCTTTTATTGTTCATCGCACATAAAATTTCTAATCTATCTTTACATTGTCGAGATTGTAAGTGCCGCCAAAATTCGACGAATGCGCAGTGTTGTACCGTCATAGAAATGAAGAAACGCGCCTGATGATTGAAGCATGGCATATCGAGAATAGTGGTAGCGCATGCGTGAGCCAACCGTCGATTAACTTGCATAAAGATGAAATCAAATGCCTTAACAGTTACCTTCCACGTAGACCGCCACGCGTGCCGGATTGATAGGTTCGACTGTTGCATGGGCATGCGCAGATAAGTTTTCGTGCCTTCTTTCTTTTTCAGCCGTTGTGCGTCTCTTCAGTTGTTAGTCGGCGTTTGTGGTGTCCTGACTTCTTTCTTGTGTCCGTGTTTGCACGCCCTCTCTTTTTAGAATGAATACTTACCAACTAGCTCAGCTCTCTGTTATTCTAAAATTGAAGAGTAAAAAATTATGAGAAATAACTTGTGATGTTCCGCACAATGCTAGGAAAAAGATCACGTGGTCATAGAAGAATTTCACTAGGGCCGTATAAAAATTGCACTGCTCGAACGACATCGTAATAAAAGGTGAAGACATTAAGTAGGCTGACGCATCCATCTACATACGCCTCCACTACATGTACAATAAGGGTAATGAGTGCTTTAATTGACCACAGTCAATTTATGCCTTTCATTCACCAATATTCTTCTAGGTTCCAAACCTTGTTTTGTAATATGCAATTAGTTCAAAGCTACAAAATTCAAGAGAAGGCGCTGGCATACCTCGTCGATGGGCAAGTAGGTTATGGATCATATATATCTCATAGTTTTTTTTTCAAAAACGTTAATTGCACATGCACTCTACGTGACTCATCCCTCAAGGAGTTCTGATAGTGCTTCAAGTTCTGCAGAAAATATCAATCACTAGGGCGAAACATAAATAAAAATACTAAAGAAACCGGATATAAAAAATCTAGAAAATAGTGAGTGCAAATGCACAAATAATCTTAACTGTACTTACATAAATGAAAAGAAATATTCCTGTAATTAAAGTTCGCGGGACCATAGATGCGCAATGCTACTAACTCGCTTGTCGCTATCATTCGTCAGCATCATTACCCTTCGTCCCTGATTTTTCTGGGACATTGCGTATTGCCCGGTCGAACCGCGGTGAAGGTAAAGCAGCTTTGCATTTATAGACTTACGCACGCGAGGATCAGGCAGGGGTGGGCGGACGGCCGCCCACTTATTCATTTACTTGGAGCGCCCAAGGCTGTCCACACATTAACTCAGTCCGACCTGTCCGACCATTGTTTAATGTGCATGTTTATGGCTATGCATTTATGGCTATGCTGTTCATACCAGTTTTTCCTCAAGTAATGGACCAATTGGCTCAGCAACAAGCCCTGTCGATTTATGTCTATTCAGCCTGTTCACGATAATGGCGGCCCCAGAAAGGAGACAAAAAGCAGGGGCGGTTCATTTTTTCATTCTTTGTAAAGCTTGTTTGCTTCCTGCTTTTGCCGACGAGAGGCTGGGGTGTGGGGTGGGGGCACTGCGGTGAGACGTGCGGCCCCAAATTCAGAACCCTGCCCACGCCTATGCTTGCAGTAGTTTAAATTGGACCGAAAAGCGATCCGGTATTGACTTCTTTCGAAACACAGACAGAGTTGGAGTGTGCGAATTAATTGAATGCTTGCTGCTCGGCTGCTGATGCCAGATGTGAGACAATAACGGTGCAAAAATATGCATGGCACTTTAGTACTCGTATGCCCGTTCTTAGTATATGTGGGCCAAAATAAATTTCTATGAAGACCTCCAAGACGCACAAAAAAAAATTCACAAGGGTGGTAATTCTACTTGGTTGGTTGTTCATAACCGTCGAAACAGCGCAGAAACAACGAACGCTGTAACAGGAACACAGGAACACGCTATAAGCAAGCGCATCCGTCAGGATGTGCAAGAGACCAAGTATAAGTCATCATGCGTCATTTCGATCCTCCCCGTACTTCGGCCATTCAACGTCTGTGTTCATATGATGAAGATCCAAAACAATACACTGGCACACATCAACCACAGCAGTATTACAGAGAAATACGAATGCTGATAAATAATGAATAAAAACGATAAAGTAGTTAAAGAAATATATGCGTATGAGACAAGTAATTTATATTTCTTCAAACACAAGCGTGTGAAAGATGAGCTCCTGAATTCAGCACATAAAGGTTTTTAAGAAACACAAATGATTCAGTCACACTTCCTTTTATGTCCGAAACGAAAAACAGAGTGCTAGATAGACGTCCCTCCGGCTGAAACTCAGGGTCGATTATCTGACCCCGCCGCAAAAATGTGATCGCTGAACTCTATAACAAGAAGTGGACAACATGAAACGAAAGGGGGTCTTCTGTTGCATTATAAATGCAAATTACACTAATGAGGTTTTGTTTGTGAGGGGAGTACAGAACAGCACACGCTTCAGTAGGCAGTTTCTCGGGAACTCTGTTTATCAGAGGCAAGAAATATCACGTGTTGACAGCTTGAGAACAGAGAGCACAGTGACGTTTATTCAAAAGTAAGAAAAATGTTGTTGAATCAAACCGATGGGAGGGAAACCGGCTTTGGAGGCATCTTAGGTTATATCGGGGATAGCTGACTCAATATATATATATAAAACTCCACGTTTGGGCGCAACGCGCGGCCCAGTCACAGCGAAAGCTCTAAGAGCACCCTTTCTAGATCCCGTTCCAAGCTCTCTTGGGGCATCATGCGTAAAGTGCAGCGCTCACGTGACACCACGAACGAAATAGAAGGAAACAGGACTAGCGCTAAGGGGCATCTTATACAAGCACACATGGAAGGTATCCACTACGCCATAATTAATCAATTTTGTGAAGTAGGTAAGCCCCAACTATGACGCTCTTCGTCTTTCTGCGGATAAACGAGGTACCCGCTACACATGTGAGGCATTACGCGCACGTTGTTGATGCTGCATGTGGCTGATGGCAATGAAGAATAATGGCTGAGCACTTTGTAGTGGGTAGGAAGCTTAAAACCCCACACTCGTTGCGCAATTATCATTTTGTGACGCCTGGTTGTTAGTTTACTATTCTGTCACGGTATATTACATATCTTAACTCTATTCCTTGCCCTGCATGACGCATGTATAGGGTCTTTTTGTAAAGGAGTTTGAAGCACCAGCGTGGCTCTGTGGTAGAATACTCTACTGCCGCGCAGAGGGCCCTGGTTCAACTTCCATCCAATCCTGGATATTTTTAAAACTTTACTGGCCTAGCCGATCGAGTTTCGCTGTGTATCTCCACGTGGCCTTGAAACGAAGAACAATTATCCCGTGATCCGCCACCGCCGCTGCTCTGACCGCTGCTAGGATGACTGCCGCTGAATCGCCAGCTGTGTCCACGTGAATAACCATGTGACTCGCCGCTCTCTGCCACGCCTGGCGAGCGCCAGCGCGAGTGCGCCTCCCGCCGGAGACGGGTTTGACCCCGCCAGAGAGTGGTTAAAGAGAGTTGAGAGGAAAGAGAAAGAACGCAGATTTCAACTTTGATCCCAATTCATAGATGGCGCCCCAATTTCCTCTGCAAGACACGTGGGCTTCTTTCACTAGGCTGGCCAGCGGGCTTCAGTTTAGCCATTGTGCCATGGTCGCGCAATGGAAGGAGGGAGGGAGGACGTTGGCCGGTCTCTGCGAAAGCTTTCTGCGTGGTAGCAGCAACGAGGGTGGCAAGCTGCGTCGCACCATCCTGCGGATGACGTTCGGCTTGCTAATGAGTTAAAGCGAAAGCGTCAGTGCAGGCGCGCAAAGTGCCAGGCCGCAACGAGTGTTCAACGAGAACTTCGGCGAGCTAAACGTCGGGAGAAGGGTGCAGAAAGACGCCAGCGACGTGCTTTAGGGGCGGCAGTGAACGCCACGCATTCGACTGCGGCGACGGCTTCGGAAACTGACGGAACGACGGTAGTGAGTGCACGCAGTACGGAAGGTTCGACTAGCTATGTCGTTTTCGGTTGGCAAACTGTCGTTCGGCTACGAGAGTAAACAAGCATAACCAAGTCAACAAGGCTTGCATAACCGGGCCTAGCCGAGCTAAGCCGCCATTTTTGTTAAGATTGAAGCTGGTTAAGCTAGCCGTAAGTTGCATGCCCTATCACGATTCATAAACAAGCATGTGCCACATAAATTGGGTAAGACCCACTAGTCACCACTGGTCCCTAATGATGAAGAAGACCACTGGTCCGCTAAAAATTAAGGCAAAAACTATCATCATCGTAAACGGGTATGTGGCACAGAAATTGTGTAAATCCCACTACTGACAACTGGTCCACTAAAAACGAAGAAGGCAACAGTTCACCCAACAACAATTGGCTGCAAAGCGACGGCGGCGAGTCGAATACCCGAGTACGTACAACGAGAGAAGGCTAGGTAACGGGAAAGGGAATGGCGGCTATGAGAAGACCCCAAAGCGATGGAAGGCATACGCCAACGACGACGGTTCCCTAGATCTATGAGAGATGCGAACGCTTGGCATCAGCGCTAATTTCTGTCTCTGGAGCTTGGACATCCATGTCGTGTCTGTGACTGTTTGTGGTTTAACTCGAACCTCTCTGCACTTATAATCAATGTAGAAACAACCTACAATTACCTAGCTAAAACCTAGCAACGACCTAGAAGCAACCTAGCTAAGGGTTAAAAACAACCTAGAAGCAACAAGATTAATGTTCTTAATCGTCCAGTTTCGCCGTTTCAAACCTTGCGCGGCTTAGTGCAAGCTTCGCCAATTTTTATTTCATTTTTTTTTTATTTCGCGCGATAGCGGATATGAACACGGGCGTCGGCGGTGGTGGCGGACAACTATGGCACTGTTGTGAGCTCATAACAGCTTCCGCTGTAAAAAGAGCAAGGCGTAACAATGCCGAGGTGAGGGAAACCGGCTTTCTGAGAAGCGGGAAGCATATCTCTGTAAATGTCTCAAAGCACGCCGGCCTGCCCATGGGTACTCAATTCTACGGCGAGCAAGAGAAAGAAGTGGCAGACATTCGCTACACTTCCATTGAAATTTCCGCTGCGAGACACCGCTCGTGTCACTCCTCAATCTTCTTGTGTGCCTGTGTCTGCGCTGTTCTCTAGTATCAACCCTGAACATTTACAGAGAAAGCTGTTATGGGATCACAACAACATCCGATTTGGGTGGTGTAGTTCTCCGCTTCCGACACTGCCGCTGCCGTTGCCGGTGTCCGTAACCGATATTGCGCAAAATAAGAAAGAATAAAATAAGAAAAAAATATCTAGGGTCGGACGGGATTCTAACCCGGGCGCTCTCAGTGGCAGTCGAGTACTCCACCCCAGAGACACGCCGGCCTTTTTTTGGGGCGAAACTCCTTAGGGTGTGGGTCGTTCCCTCCTCTGTAGTAGTCGTATGTAGCCACCTCGCCCGATCGGCAACGGGCGAGGTGGATCGGCAACGGGCGAGCGCCGATCGGTAAAGTCCCCCCCCCCCCTCTCTCGCCTCGCGAGGCCGACGCAGGCAGCGTCTGCTAGCGAGTTTCTTGATTGAAGAAACCGACTGCTCGCGCTGCACAACCATTCACTGACCACCCCGTATATATAGGCACTGGATTTTGATCTCCAATGTAGTGCCTGTGTGAGATTTCTCCTGTGCGTGATTAAACAATAAAAATTCACAGCTTACATGTAATGTAAAATTAAAGTGAGCTGCAAGTCGCCATGACTCTCATCGACCCTTTAGTATAAACGCGCCCGATCTCACGTTGTTGATGATGTCCTGGGCAGAATTCACGGAAGATTCACATATGGCGAGTGTCATTGGTGGAAGGCAATCGTTCGATTTAGTGCTGCGACGTGCGCTAGGGGGACCGTTGTAATAAAATCCTCTCGCTGTTGGCGCGCTTTCACTTTCGCTCGGAGTTTTCACGGTTTACCGATGATTTCTTCCGGAGCTTCGCCCCACTCATCATCATTCACCCCGTGCATAAGCTGTGGACTTTTTTTTTTTTTTTTTTTTTTTTTTTTTTTTTTTTTTTTTTTTTTTTTTTTTTTTTTTTTTTTGTACCCCGCAGGGGCGTCTGCGCGAGCAGGCGTTTGGTGTGTAGCGACACCACGGACCCGAGCTAACGGGGGGGTTTCGACCCCCTCCCACGCCTAGCCGTGCGTGGCTTTGCCGTGTCCGGGGAAAAGGGGATCCTGGGGGTTGAGCCGACGCCGGGTGCTTGGACCTTTAAGGCCCCCTAGCAGAGGCAACACGCCCCTTTGGCCCCGGCTTCACGTAGACGGCACCCCTGGGCTGACCCACCCAGGGGAAATCGGCAGTCGCCTTTTCCTATCTCTCTCCGCACATCTTCGTCTTTCTCTCCCACTTTCAATCTGTCCTGTCGTCTTCTCCCTTCCTTTTACATCCATTGCTCCTGGCGGCGAGGGTTAACCTTGTGTGGTGGTCCTACCTTGGGTACACCATATTCGGTTATAGCAACGATGTACAGTTGGCATGGCAGGGCTTGCTCCATCACAACCTCTGCCGTGTCCCCTTGTTGGGCTCGGTGGTGGGTGACTGGCATTGTTGCCGAACAATGTACTCATTTAATGGGATCGTCCAACCTTTTCGCAAATGATCGTCCCCCGAAGCGGGGGCGCACCGATGCAACCGCTGAAATCCTCCAGAAAAAGAAAGACACCTTCCCCAAGTATCACGTCATCCACTGTGAGAACGCCGACAAAAAAGTCCGTAACATTTCACCTTTCCTAGTGTCAAGGTGTCTCACTGAGACCATCGGAAGCGGCTACAAAGCCACGAAGATGGCCAGTGGGGACCTGCTGGTTGAAGTTAAAGATAAGTCGCAGTATCAAAAATTGACGAACCTTGTAGCGTTTGGGGACCAACCGATAACTGTCACCGCCCACAGAACAATGAATACGGTGAAGGGTGTCGTGTCAGACGATGACCTCATGGACCTTACTGATGATGAACTCCTAGCCGGCTGGAAGGATGAGAATGTTGTACAGGTACAACGAATAAAAATCAGACGAGACAACAGGGAAATACTCACTAGGCACATAATCGTTACCTTCAACTCTAGCACACTTCCAGACGAAATAGAAACAGGCTACTTGAAGTTGCACGTCAGACCATACATTCCGAACCCAAGGCGCTGCTTCAAGTGCCAAAGGTTTGGCCATGCATCACAGAGCTGCCGAGGGCAGCTTACTTGTGCTAAGTGCAGTGCTACGGGACACTCTGCTGATGACAACTGCAATGCTGAAGCTCACTGTGCAAATTGTGATGGTGACCACCCGGCGTACTCGAGATCCTGCACAGCTTGGAGAAAAGAGAAGGAGATCATCACTATCAAATATAAAGAAAACATAAGCTTCCGCGAAGCCAGACAGCGTCTCTCACCGTACCTTGCTAAAAAGTCATCATTCGCCGAAGTGTTGCAACGGGGGCCAGCACCACAACGGCATCAGGCGGCCGTCCAGGCCACGCGTAGTGCGCTGAGGCGACCGCCCCTCGCCCCCACGGTGGGAGCAGCCACGGCTGCCCTACCCTCCCCTAACGTGGCCACACTGGAGGCCTCTCCTAGACCTGGCACCAGCCGGGACAGCTCAGAGGCCAAAGAGGTCCTGCCGACCTCTTCTCTGGTGGGGTCAAAGGCCTCGTCTGCCAAGACGAAGCCTACACAACGCCATCATCGCTCGCTAGAGCAACTGTCCGACGTCTTGCACGAGGCGATGGACACTACTTCTAGCCCAGCGGTGCAGGCAGCGCCTAAGGAGCGGCGAGACACTCTCGACCGCTCC
The DNA here is from genome assembly GCF_013339695.2 of Rhipicephalus sanguineus. Lineage (NCBI taxonomy): Eukaryota > Metazoa > Arthropoda > Arachnida > Ixodida > Ixodidae > Rhipicephalus > Rhipicephalus sanguineus. The sequence goes on from NC_051182.1 coordinate 156,767,149, forward strand.
AAAAAAAGCAAAACCCCAATTACAGGGCCAGAAAAGGGTCCTGTAAAATAAGTGAACCTGCACCATTTTGGAACTCGCATTTTTTAGTTCTTTTAGAAGCAAGTCACCTTCCATTTTTCTATATCCTACTCACTTGCTCTTCGATTTTTAAACTTTCACATTCAACATGGCTTTTATAATTCATTGGAACTGTAGAGGGCTTTTAAACAATTTTGGTGACGTAAAGGAAATACTACACGACTTTTCTCCTGTAGCCTTGTGCCTTCAGGAAACCAACCTAGGTGATCGATATCAAAACATCCTAAAAGGCTTCACTGTTGTGCGGCGCGATCGTACACAGGCAAGCCGACTGTCGGGCGGTGTGGCTGTTGTTGTTAAAGGTGGTATAGCAGTGAGAGAAATTCATATTAATAGTTATATAGAGGCCGCCGCCGTTACCATTTTAGCGCACAAAACCATCACCGTCTGTTCCCTCTACATTCCACCGCACACGCAATTCACCGTAAGCGATTTAGAATTAATTTTACACCAATTACCCGAACCTTTTGTGATAGCAGGTGATTTTAATGCACATAACACGCTTTGGGGTAGTAAAACAGTTGACTCTAGAGGACAAACACTTGAAGATTTTATTTTAGCCAACGATGTTTGTCTTTTAAATTCTGGCGCTGCCACTTACTGCTCCCCAAGTTCAGGAGCTATGAGCTGCCTGGACCTTGCGCTATGCTCTCCAGCGCTGTTCACAGATTTTAAATGGAAGGTAATAGATAATCCATACGGTAGTGACCACATGCCTGCACTCATCAGTCTAACCACAGCACTTCCTACCGTACCCTCCAGACCACCCCGCTGGCGACTTCATTTGGCAGACTGGGCTCTCTTTACCGATCAAGCCAGTCTGGATAAAGAGAGTCTAGATAATCTGAGCGTAGATGAAATGAATGAAAGGATTACAACGTGTATAATCGCGGCAGCAAAGAGAGCTATCCCTCAGTCTTCTGGTTGCTTAAAAAAGAATTTGAAGCCCTGGTGGACGCACGAATGTACAGAAGCCAAAAAACTCCAAAACAAAGCCTGGGGTATCTTCCGGAGGTACCCGACGTACGATAACCTCATCTCCTTCAAAAAGGCGAAAGCGAAAGCTAGATATGTTCGTAGGCAAGCCGAGAAAATCTCCTGGCAAACCTACGTTTCATCCATAAACAGCTCGGTCACATCCAAACGAATGTGGGATCAGGTTCGTAAGTTCAATGGCAACTACGCTGCCTATACCATCCCCTTTCTTTCAACAACAGGTACTCAGACATCCCTACAGGAACAGGCAGACCTATTAGGGCTTCACTTTTACAACATATCTAGCTCAGCAAACTATTCAGAAACGTTCTTAAGGCACAAGCAATCTATAGAAAAACAAAAGCTTCCTACAGCAGGTTTCTTAGACTTGCCATACAATGCGCCTTTAACCATCCATGAACTGAACACAGTACTCTCTACAGGTAAAAAAACAGCTCCTGGTCCAGACACAATACATTATGCAATGCTCGCCCACCTGTCGCCAAAAACAGTCGAGGCCCTTCTGTTTTTCTTCAACGTTATTTGGCAAACTGGTCGAATGCCCACGGATTGGAAGAAGGCCATTATAATCCCATTCCTAAAAACGGGAAAAGATTCTACATTAGCAAACAGCTATAGGCCAATCGCACTTACAAGTTGTCTTGCAAAAACCTACGAGAGTGTCATTAACATCAGGCTTACGTACGTCCTCGAAACAGAAAACTCACTAGATATCCACCAGTGTGGGTACAAAAAAGGTTGTTCAACAATTGACCACCTAGTTCGGCTTGAAAACACAATACGAGAAGCTTTCTTACACAAACAACACTGCCTAGCAGTCTTTTTTGATCTTCAAAAAGCCTACGACACTACTTGGAGGTATGGTATTTTACGAGACTTGGCGGATCTAGGAATCCGCGGCAGAATGCTTAACTGTCTCTCCGACTTTTTGTCCAACCGAACCTTCCAGGTCCGCCTTGGCGTGACACTCTCTCGTGTATTTACTCAAGAAAACGGTGTACCTCAGGGGTGCGTTCTGAGCACTACACTTTTTGTTGTGAAAATGAACTCTGTAAACAAAGTTATACCATCCACACTGATGCATTCTCTGTACGTTGATGACCTCCAGATTGCGTGCCGCGCGTCTAACATGGTGACATGTCAACGACAGATTCAAATCACGTTGAACAAACTAACACAATGGGCGGAGAAAAAACGGCTTCTGTTTCTCCGGGGAAAAAACAGTTGCCGTAGTGTATTCTCAGAAAAGAGGCTTGCAGCCGGACCCAATTCTTGAACTGAATGAAACAGTCCTACCAGTTAAACAAGAGCACAAGTTTCTAGGAGTCATATTTGACAAGAAACTTAACTTTCTATCACACATTACCAGTCTAAAAATTAAGGCGACTAGGGCACTCAATGTCCTCAAAGTTCTGTCGCGGAAGCGGTGGGGCGCTGACCGTAAGTGCCTTCTGCACATATATCGTTCATTGGTGCGTAGCAAATTAGATTATGGAAGTGTAGTTTACGGTTCAGCGAGACAATCCTACCTCAAGAGACTCGACCCCGTACATAACAAAGGGATACGCTTGGCAACCGGTGCATACCGGACCTCGCCGCTTCCCAGCTTGTACTCCGAGAGTAACGAACCGGCACTGGACAGCAGACGAACGCAGCTAATGCTTACATATGTCCTAAGAGTTCGCTCATCGCCAAACCACATATGCTACAACATTATCACACACTGTGACAAACGACTCCATTACACAAACAAACCAAACGCAATAAGGCCACTTATACTCAGATTCGAAGAAAAATGTCGCGAGTGTAACGTCCCTACAGATGCCCTTTCTGTTACTAAAAGGCCAAGAAGGCTGCCTCCCTGGAAAAACTTTACGCAATTTCTTGACCTCTCATTGACACATCTCAAAAAACAAGGTACACCACGTGAACACATATTGCAAGAATTTCGCATCGTTCAAGAAAGGTACAGCACATACAAAGAATTTTACACTGATGGCTCCAAAGCGGCTAGCTATGTCGGTAGCAGTGTCGTCCAAGGTGCGTGGGAAGAAACAGTCAGATTACCACAGTTTGTTTCAGTTTTTACTGCTGAATGTTATGCCTTGTGGATGGCAGTAAAAAGAATTGAAAGTGCTAGATACAAGAAAGCAATACTTTTTACGGATTCCTTGAGTGCATTGAAGGCCCTCCATATACGCTCTCAATACGAACCCTTCATCGGCGACATTTTAAGCGTATTATCGCGTCTAAGTGAAGGACAAAATATCCGGTTCTGCTGGGTCCCAAGTCACGTCGGGATACCCGGAAATGAAAGGGCAGATCAGTGCGCAGCAGCAGCAAAGAACTTAAGTATCTCGCAAGTAAATGTTCCCGTTAGGGATAGTATCCGCGCAATCCGTACAGCGCTAACATCTAAATGGCAACGGGAATGGAATATGACAGGCAACAATAAACTTCAACTAATCAAGCCATTCCTAAGTGAATGGAAGTCATGTTACCACCAAGAACGTTTTATCGAAGTAATCCTGTGCCGTCTTCGAATTGGTCACACGCACATCACCCATAATTACTTGTTAAAACAAGAAGAACAGCCAACATGTGATAAATGCGATGAACCTCTAACAGTGTTGCACATCTTGCTTACATGCGCACATTTGGAAGCACATCGAAGAAAACATTTTTACACCTTGTACAAGTTACGCATTCCACGTCACCCCATGTTCCTTCTAGGAGATGATGCGCTGATACCCCTAACTGACGTTGTCAACTTCCTGGATGACACCAAATTTCTAAATAAGTTATAAGAAGCACGCCATCGTATTTGTACGGTACAGATCTGCAAGATTCACGAACCTGTGTGGCCACAGCACGGCCTCTTGCGAGAGGTCAGTGCTGTGACAGCTTCTTTTGAACACAGCACTTGCCTCCTGGTCCTTGCGTACAAGGACACAGGTGAGGCGGGAGTGCTGGAGCGATCCCCTTACATTTTTGACAAAATCACCTCACGCACATACCATACCCATTGACCACGCCATGTACCATGTCCATAATTTTAAAAGTATATACATTACGCGATTGGTTTTAGGTCTCTCTACAGCCGCACAACATTATTCATTCTATTCCATTAGTCATCGTTAACCGCGCATTCATAGTCATGACCATTGTAAAGGAAAAATCACTTGGACGACGAAGCACAATTTTCCCTGACTGACGGATCTACTCCCTCAGAGAAAATAGTTTTTCAATCAGACTTTCACAGCACAATGTATGCCGAGCTAACTAGCGACGTTTTCTTTTGCTCTTTTTTCTCTCCTTTTTTTTTCACCATGTGGCTGGCGCAGCATAGCCTTAGTTGCTTTTGCGCCACTAAACCCAACATAACTAATTTTTTTTCTGTATTCCTGAGCCACACCGGGGCTTGAAACTCCTTCGCAAAAAGACCTTACATGTGCGTCATGTCGGACGAAGAATCGGGTTGACATATGCAATATAGCGTGGTAGAAGAGTAAAATAACAACCATGTGCCACACAGTGTGAATTGCGTAACGATTAGGTCGTTTAATGGTTCCAAACCATTACAAAGGGCTCGGCCATAATTCTTCGTCAGAAGATGCAGTATGAACCAAGTGCACATAATGCCTTACAGTTGTGTATTGAATTTCTTGCTTCTCTGCACAATGACGAACAATGAGATAATGGGTGCTTCTCTACTTTACAAAAATTATGATGATTTATGGCGTAATGGACACCTTGCAAGTGTACTTGTATTAGTTACCCCAAGAGAGCCTACGACGGGCTCTGGAAAGGCCGCTCTTCAAGCATTCGCGGTGACTGTGCTGCCTGTGCCTCGCAAACCTGGCGTTTTTTCTTTTTTTTTTTGTTATAAGAACACCGGATGAAAGAATGAAACGAAGTCCTCGAATTTATCCTGGTATCTGACGAAGAAATGAGAGTAGTGCACTTCATGCGAGTCCTACGAAAGTTTGAGTGAGGTTAAAACTGCACGCGAAAAACGAGGACAGACGGAAGGAACGAGCAGGATACTACGGGCGCGGCGTGTCTCGCTCGTCCCTTCCACCTGTCTTTGTTTTTCTCGCGCAGACTTAAACTCACGCAGAGTAGTAGACAACTAACCCGCATAGACGTCCTACTATTGAAGTTGCGGATTGTGGCATGGCAATATTAATATCACTGCGTTATGTCAACGTTATGGTACACACTCACTGTTATGTGGGAGGCGGGGAAGGTAGAACTCAAGGCACATTAACATTGTGTCCTTGATGTTTTAATAGAAGGTTGCATTCTGTCTTTATTCGTGAAGAGTGCAACGTTGTATCCGGGAAAGTAGAAAATACCCTGCCAGCCAGGGACAGATTGACAAGTGGCTGTGCCACTTCCACTAAAGAGGCCACCAGTGACTAGGCAACCGGATTAAGTGTTGTTGCGACCGGCCTTTGCAGGCACTGGAGACCCGGGAGGAAGATGCAAAGGCAGCATGAACAGTCTGAAGGACAACTTAACGTGGTTTATTTACATTGTTTACGTGGTGAGCATTTCCTCACATGACGAACATCTTGTGTTACATGACGATTTCGTGTCGAATGAGCCCGCGAGGGCTCATTTTAAAGGGTCTTTTTTCCCAGATCCCTAGATGGGGGAATAGCTCCAAGTTGGGACGGTCCAATTACAGCACTAATGAAGGTGCCGCCCAAACCCACCCAGGTCAACATCCTCGACTGGGGCCTGACCACCACACTCTGCACGTGGGGCACCGAAGCAGTCCTTCCTTGCCATGTGAAGGCCGTAGGGCGATAGGTCACACGCTCGGATAACCGCGCGCATCATAAGATCCGCCGTCCCGAAGTACCTCACCGCTCAAGTAGCGGGACTGGTTGTCATCCGCGCTGCTGCCGCTGTATCTTCAGGGAAGGTTTGGCGAAAGGAAACCAGTACGGTCGTCTAGTCGAACCTCGGCATGTCGGACTGTATGGCGCCTCACTTCCCGTCTCGGGAGGACAATTCAAGTGTTTGAACGGCTGTCAGCAGGCAAGCAATCCTTCGGTGCTTTGTTCGAAGAACGGGGGACACCGCTTCCTCTTCCGCGCAGGGGCCAATCGTAAGAACTTGTAAAACTGACGTGAGGAATTTAATAAATGTCTGTGATATGACTGAATCTAATGCTGTAGTCTGAACAGAAAGCACGAACAGCGAATTGTTCTGCTTTTAGGAGCTTGCTCGCCAAGCTTCTTATGCTCGCGCCTTGTCCTCACCTCTGTGACCGTCGGTGCGGCGGCACACACCACGCTCGGCGCAGCTGCGCTCTCTCCGGTGATTTCAAGAATGCTCACTAGATGGCGCCGCCGCTCAAGGCGGCACACACCACGCTCGGCGCAAGCGCTAGTTAGGTGACTGCTCGCTGGCCGCACCGCTCGTTTCGCAAGTGAACACTCTCGTTGCCGCTCCGCAGCATGAACGGCAGCAGTGCGACGGGCTCGCAACGCAGCAGCAGCTCGGGAAGATCTCGCCTTGCCAATAACCAGCCAACACAAGATGTCACGTTACGCTCCCCGATGCGTATCGTACGACTGCAAACGTCCCACCACCATCAGGGGCACTTGTATCGATGTTGCCTTCTCGAACTTTCCATTGCGTCCCATCATCGATGACCCCTTGGCAACATACTTTACTGATCATAAAGCAATCATCTTTAAAGGGAAACGAGTCCCCAAGCTCATCGAGGGACGCCCTTCTTGTACTTTGTAAAAGAACATCTCTTGTGTATATGTAATGCATATAGTTCAACCATCATAAAGCAATCATCTTTAAAGGGAAACCAGTCCCCGAACTCATCGACGGACGCCCTTCTTGAACTTGGTAAAACAACATCTCTTGTGTATATATAATGTTTATAGTTCATCCAAATGTATATATACTTCATCAAAATGTATATAGTGCATCCAACCGCAAATTAAAAAAAAAACATTGTGGATGTAATGTATGTATAACAACGTTGTCACGTCTATATATGATGGTAGAGGAATGTGCACGGAGCATTCGCGGGTTACCCGATCATCTCCGAGCAAGCTCCTCTAACATCATTCACTTCGTGGATATTGCGGGGAATTTTTTTTTTTTTACCGCCAGAGACTGTTGTCCGTCTTGGCTGTACTCAGGTGGGTACCACAAATTGGTTCAAAACATAAAAAATGAACTGAATGCAATATGAAGGGAAGAAATACATTTTTATTTCCGGACGCTGCTGGCCACCTTGGTAATAACTGCCGTCCGATTATGTGCGAGGGCTCTTAGGGCTTGGATAATTGTAGGATGGTGAGTCTGGAAAGTTCGAGATCAGAAATTAGGAAAAAGAAAGATTGCCAACGTTCTGGAGAGTGTGAGAACTCGCGTTGTTCTTCACGGATGCATAAAAATAAGTCGCAATGATACATTTAGAACTGAAAGCAATCACAATCCCAATTGCTGGAGTTGTTCGTGCCAGAATCATAATCTCATTATGACGCTCGCGGTATTGGAAAATTTCTGATTAATTTCGACCAGCAGCCGGTTTTTAACGTGTATATAAATCTACGAAGGTGTTCTTTGCATTTCGTCCCCATCGGAATGCGTCCACCGTGGCCATGAACAGAATCCTCGCTCTCGAGCGTTGCAACGCGACACCTTACGCGCTAAGCTTCTAAGGCGGGGAAGTGAACTTATGTTTCTTCTTATACACCATGGATATAAGTGGCGCCGCGGTACTAAAAGTGGGAACACGTGGTGTCATTGCGAAGACAAAAGTTATCGCTAAATTATACCCTAGTTACACGGGCACGCCAACCTCAGTTAAAACCAACCTCAGTTAACCGCAGTAAACTACAGTTACCGCCAAGTGCAGTTGGCACCTGTTACACGGGAAAAGCTGTCGATGGTTTTCAGCTGTGAAACAGGTCACGTGACCCACAGCTTCACGAATAAAATATAAAGATTTAGCTGCGTTTCGTAAATATACTGGCAAATAAGATGTATTCCCTTTGAAATAAATACTTCCTCTTTACACCTGCAGTCCCCGAGCTTATTGCATCACGTGTTTCGACAATGCTTGGCTGGAGTTTAGGCTGGTACTCGCAACTATGGGCGAAGTCACCTTGCGGTCAGCACGAAAGCCAGGACAATTCGTTGCCTGGGATGTTTACTATCACCGTGTCAATCCGTGTGTAGTGCGTGATTTGTTTTGCCGTGCAGTTTCATGTATCAGCAACTTTAGCGTTGAGACAGATCAGTTAAAGCGCTCCTGGGACGACGTTTCGGCCTCCGTTAGAACCATGCTGCCTAGGACCACCGACATGGATACCGCCATTTTGTTAGTTGGCTTCGTTAACTGAAGTCGTCAACCTCCGTTTGGGGCAACCACGGTTAGTGGCATAACTGCAGTTAGTCTTTCCGTCTAACTGGATGTAACCACGGTTTGCTGCAACTGAGGTTTGTCGTAACTGAGGTTAGCGTGCCCGTGTAACAAGGGTATTAGATGTTTGGGTGAGTAGTACATAGCTAAAAATGATAAGCAACGCAGCAAGGGCCCAAAACAAGAAATAAAACGCAGTATCACCGCTATAGTAGTGCTGTATCACAGTATCTATGCTGTATCAGCGCTCTATCTGAGAGTTTTCTTCGTGGCGTTGTTTCCTTCGTTCGTTGTTTTTCCTTTTAAAAAGTCTCGTTCTGTTCACCGATCATGGATGTAGTCGTCGTCAGCGTAGTAATAATGAACTGAAGGAGAGACAAAAATGGACGAACAAGTCAAAGATAATTTTGAGTACCTTTGCAAATGTAGCCACAAAAGTGATATGAAGTTTTTTTCTAGCAGCAATAAATTCGCCAGCAAATGTAGCTAGGTCCGGTCTAATTAGAGAAATATTGGATAGGTCATTGACCTGAAAGGGGCGTAGTTAGGCTGATGATGATTATATGCAAGATATTCCGCGATATAATGCATTTGCCATTTTGTGTAGATCCTCATCACATGTGCAACCATAGTATGAGGCATGGATGTGGGGTTCAGGAATATATTTGAAGTACGAAAACAAACATTTACGTACGCCGGCGTTTCCTAGTAGTTGTTCTTTGCCGCACTATGTGGTAAAAGGGACGAGGTACAATGTTTGGATATAGGTCTCTGTTTGTCCTAGGTTTGGTACCAACCGCAGGATTCCCTGCACTAACATAACTGGGACTCCAAGGAAGCTTAAGTGCCGTTAAAGTTAATAAAACGGCGAAAGTTACAGCAGTGGCCATGATCCACGCAGATAATAGTCAGATGATGGAACCTTAATTTCAATTACAGTCTTTTATATTCTTGAGAGCACATTAGCTTATTTATATATGCATTTAACCTTAAGGCAAGCTACGTTGCAATTGAAAGAAAGCAGCTTGCAGCGCGTTTAAGGCAGAAATAATTGCAGCACCGAGACAACATCTATAAAAAACGTTTTCATTATTAGTAGCGTTGCAACAATGAAATCACGTGGCTATGGAATTTTTAGCTAGCTCAATATGCGATAATAAACTATTTGAACGGCCGTGCTGCAAGGCCAACTCATTACATAACATATATTCATCTAATAAACTTAAAATAAAGAATGTCGTAATTAACCGGGGTTACTTGTATTTATTTCTTGTTACGTTGAGCATCACTCCAATATTGTGTGGACTGCACACGTTATTACGGAATACGCAGTGGCACGAGAGCTGCCAAGGGGAAGCGGATACATTGTTATGGATCGTCTACACGCAAGCCGGTTATGAATTACATGTATATTTTTCTCGGAGCGTTTGTACATACTCTGCGCAGATGTATTCATCTGTTTAATCCCTAACACTCGTATAACAGGTCTTGATGTTCTGCAGCAAAACGAAAATGCAAGGGCAATTATTTGCAGCATCGCGGCGATGTTTTTTTTTTTTTTTAGGTTTCCACGGAGAGGAGAGATACACACGCTTGTTCCTAAAGTGATAGCTCTACTTCTACCGCTGCAACCACAGAAAACAACTTTGTGCGTGCGTTTGACCTTGAAGTTCAGCCGGCGTCAACTTTCGCCTCGCATGTGCACGGTCATAACAACGGGCATGCGCAGTGTTGATCGGTTGACCGCGCACTCTCCATCGGTCGGCTAATCTTCTGTCACCCGACTCCCGCGCGGTTAATACGAACATAAATGTGAAAGCTTGCCGATACTTGCTGCGCGAGGGCGCCGATGCGCGGGATACCACCGCTGCATGCATTCCGTGGTAGTTGTTGGCAAGAGAAAAAGAAGGAAGTGTTTGTGCTGCGGTTAACATTCGGTTTCACAACGAGAGCAGCAGGCGTACTAATCAGTGCTCAATGCGTCATGTGCACCAGTTTGTAGAATGCAAATGTTGTGTCTAAGATTCCTTTAAGAGTGTGGGGATTATTATGTCGGCCAGAGTGGCAGGTGCGTTAATTTACGGTTAAGGGAACATCCGGCCGCCTTGAAGGGAACCCGCTACATGCCTCTGGCAATATTTTGTTCGCACTGTATATTGAGCCCTTATGAGCCATTGTTGGATCAAGCCGCCATTGTGTATACCTATCCCAATAAGACTGCCAGAGAAATTGTAGAAACATGGAACATATTTAGTCTGCAAGATGCATGTGTGAGTCCAAAATGGAAATAATGTAACTTTCTTTTTTCAGTGTTTTCATGTGAAATGTGTGCTCTGTTGCCCATGCGCGGTGCTCGTGAGATGGCTCTCGAGGGTATTTATATGTGTGGCGTTATGAATAGAGTTCGGTTGTAACCTGGCTGGTCCTTGTGTCTTCTTTCTTTAGTCGCCGTTTAGTGTGCGCTTTTAGAACAAGAGCGAATTCAATCCAACTGGCCCGCCTTTCCGTCTTACTACGGTATTTTCTGCTATTGCTCGACTAGCTTAATTTGACCACGTTCAACCACGGTAGTTTTCGTTTGAAGTTCAGCCAGGTTTCCGCGGCTAAAGAAATTAAACGTGTCATAACTGGGAGGAACCTTGGCCTTCATTTATCGGAGGCTTCGGTGATTCTAGTCCGATTATGTGCACCACGCGAATCGTGAGTCCCTCATGTAACTGCGTAACATGAAGGCTGGGGCTAGTTTCTTCTGTATAATTCAAGGAAATTGGGCAACTTCCTAAGATGGGGACAAAAAAAAGCAAGGGAATCCACGGAAAGCGATAATATTCAGCTAGGAAACGTTGTTTCCCCGCTTAAGAAGCCGCGCTGTTGCTTTTGAATATGGCGGAACGTACACCATCCCCAGAAGCGACCAAAAATGTTTGCAACACAATGTGTCGCTCGAGGAAATGCGCGGTCTTGTATTCTTCAATGCAGCTACAGTTGCTACCTTCAAGACCGTTGCAATCGCTGCATGAAGGCAGTGCTTCAAGGCAAAATTTTCTTTCTTAAAGCTGTATTCGTGGCCGGCTCAACAATGTGATAATTATTATAATTGACTGATACGGCTTCTTTCTCAATGACGTTCGCTAATTTATAGAATATAAGCTAAGATATTTTATTGAAAACATACTCTCAGAGGTGACAATCTTGCGGAGACAGGTGATAAGCGATAGCTAGTCGCTCATTAGGATATAATTGTTAGTTTTCATTTTTACTTTTTTATGTTCCTTAGGCTCATCATAATTTTAAAAGAGAAGCAACATCTTTGCAAACGTGATATCTTCGTGGGTATCACCGTGGCGACAACAGGACGATCGGTATGACGAATCCACTGATACCGGGTCTTTTTCAATGAGCTGTAATGATCCATAGAACATTAGATATCGGAGTGTTGCCTCTGGGGACATACCGTCACTGATGGCTATTATGCAGAGACTGTTTCATGGGAGTTAATTAGTCGTGCATTAACAGAAAATAAATCATTAACTCTCGAACTGCCGTGTTCTGCGGGCTCATCGTGGTTGGTAAATTGAAGCAGCGTCCTTGTAAAGCCATATCCGCATTAGGATCTGGAAAACTTGTAATTACGCGAAAAACAAAAATGGCGAAGCTTGCACTAAGTCGCGCAAGGCTTGAAAGAGCGAAACTGGACGATTCTGAACTCTAATCTGGTTGCTTCTAGGTTGTTGCTGGGCTTTAGGTAGGTTAGTCATGACAGGCATGTCCGAACTCCAGCATAGAGCATTCGCACTTCTCATAGAACGACCCTTTCTTTTTCTCTGCTTTTTTCTCTCATTCTTTCTCTTCAATATCTCATAGTCTTTCGATTTGTTTCTCTCTCTTTCTCTCTCTTTCTGTGTTCCTCTTTTTTTACCTCTATCTCTCTTTCTATATCTTTCTCTGTCTTTCTGTCTTTCTTTCTCTTTATTTCTCTCTTGATCTCTGTTTTTTTTTCTCTATCCCATTCTCTCTCTGCTTCTTTCTCTCTCTTCCTGTGTTTTTCTTTCTCTGTCTTTCTATTTGTTATGCCTTTATTCCCGTTATTTCTCTCAATTTTTCTCTTTCTCTTTCTTTCTATTGCTTTTTCTCTATCTCTCTTAGTGCAGCAGTGGTGAGCAGGGGGCTTCTGTGGCACATACCCACTCATGATGCTTTCTGGTAGGCCGCACAAATTACGGCTAGCTTTAACAGCGTCGCTGTAAAAAAACTTCCTAACGCCTGGAACCTAACCAGTACATATCCGAACGGCTGGAAGGTAAAGCAACTTACCTGTATTACCTGCAAACATCTTGAACACATTGTCTATTTTCATGCTGCCTCTCATCTCGAAGCCTTCTCTTTCCTCCTCAGTAAACAGCGTGACTACCGACAAGGACACCGCCTGAAACTCAACTTTTTGAATTCACTGCTGACTCCTACACAAACCTTGATTCCCGATTCCAAACGCAGGTAATTCACCTAGCTCCTTACCTTCCACGGCGATCCAGTGGTTACGGTGCTCGACGGCTGACCCGAAGGTCGCGGGATCGAATCCCGGACATGGCGGCCGCATTTCGATGAAGCCAAAATGCTTGAGACCCGTGTACTTGGATTTAGGTGCACGTTAAAGAACACCAGATGGTGAAATTTTCCTGAGCCCTCCACTACGGCGTCCCTCATAGTCATATCGTCGTTTCGGGACGTAAACCCCAAGACTTATTATTCTTATATACCTAGACCTTTAGGAAGTTTTAGATATGTGCGTCTAGAGCGACTAATCGAAATAAATAGCTTATGTTGCCATCACCTTATCACGTCCAATATCAGGTGCTTCCTAATTGGCCGATTGCAGTTGACAGCGACTGGACACTGTCACCCTGCAGCCACCCAAGTGTTATCTAGAGTACCGTAAGGTTCAGCCTTCAGATCATTTGTGGTTTGATTTTTATTGATGACCTCCTTTCTGGTATTTCGTCATCCATCTAGCTCTTTGCCTATGACTGTGTGTTGTACCAACGTATAGACTCGTAATACGATCAGTTGCTTTTACAAGCTTGACCTCACTACAATTGAAAAATGACCCAATGTATTGTTCCATGACTGAATGACGTAAAACATTTATTGCCAAAACAGTGTTTCTGAGCGCTTAGGCTCGGTGTCACCCAAGGTGGCAGGGTCGCGCATTCCAGAAATCTTATTGCCGCGATAGCCTCACGGCCTCTGGCGACGAGTCGTCACATGTCCCCTGTCGAAACCCATGTCTCGCACGTCTTGACGAGGAAGTTGTATGCGGTCGTTCAGGCGTTGGTGTTGGCGTCTTCGTGGTACTCCTGGTACTTGAGTAATAGATCCGCGCAGGTGTCTTCCACGTCGCAGATTGGGCAGTCGTAAGCGTAATGCATCTTCTGCATGGTGGTATCTCGAGTGTCGGCCCAAGCTGCCGACTGTGTCATAGAAAGGTCGGTAAATCATAGAGTAAGTATGTGTGTCTCAGAGGTCACGTGGTAAGAGTCTACTCGCAGTCTTCTTTTCTGGTGTTCGCGTAATCGGTGTGCTTTAAGGCGCTCTGCAGTTTATATTGTTTCTTATTTTAAAATATTTCATTCTACTCTGGAATTTTTAATCCCATTTCTTATACCTATACAGAGTAGCATGCCGGCGGTTATATGCACACCGGCAAAAATTTGTTTTAAATGCGAAGCGTTTCTTAGCGAACCTCAGGCACTTTGGCCGTTTCTATCTATCTATCTATCTATCTATCTATCTATCTATCTATCTATCTATCTATCTATCTATCTATCTATCTATCTATCTATCTATCTATCTATCTATCTATCTATCTATCTATCTATCTATCTATCTATCTATCTATCTATCTATCTATCTATCTATCTATCTATCTATCTATCTATCTATCTATCTATCTATCTATCTATCTATCTATCTATCTATCTATCTATCTATCTATCTAGCCGCCTACGTCTGGGCGCTCTCCTGGTCGTCTCCATACCTGTAATATACCAAAATTGGCATAGCAGGGGATCAGTGTATGACGAACACGATCCACTGGTCGTGACACGAATAACGCACAATACCTGTCGCTTACGTCATGAAACCCTTTCTCTCAGTCACGTGTGGCACATACCCGTAAACCACAGTTAATATTATGCGGGTATGTGCCACAGGTGATACAGCGTCTCAACCAACACATTAACGGCGAATACACGCATTGACACGCCAGGAAAGTGATAATAATAATAATTGTTGGGGTTTTATGTCCGAAAGCTACGATATGATGTGAGAGACGCCGTATCGAAGGGCTCCGCAAATTTTGACCATCGGGTATTCGTTAACGTGTACCGAGATCGCACAGAACACGGGCATTCAGCCTCCATCGAATTGCGACCGCCGCGGCCGGGATCGAACCCGAGCATCTTAGCCGCTACACCACCGCGGCGCACGCAAGAACAGTGAGGAAACTGAAGACAGAACAGCCCTGGAAGACGCTCAACTACCACCCACTCGTCCACGTGGTCCGCAACGTGCACCGCGTGGATAACGCAAAAACCGGCGGTAATGCTTCCTACAATAAATATGCGGAGAGTACCAGGCCTCTCACCATTACCGGCGACTTCAACATTGATTTATTAAGACCCAACAACGCTTGGTCCTTATACTGCGTGAAACACGGATTGGATAAGGAGAGGGCATCAGAAGACCTCGCTGCCACGTCCACGACAGGAGGCATCATAGATCATTTCATCGTAAGAGGCATCCAGGATTTCCACCAGCTGCACTATACCTCGCACTTCACTACACGTAGACTCCTCATAACCGCTATCACGAACGGATCCGAATAACAAGTCCCGTCCAGCTGCTGGTGCTGACTGATCACGGTGATGATGACATTTTTCAAGGACTGTCAAGAACCCGTTCTACCCATACACAAGAGTTCGTGAAACGTGCGTGCGTTCTCCGTCATAAAGGAAAAATATAACCATAGCAACTGTAACTGTGACTGTAGCGTACGAGCAGTGCGCCTGCGCGTGCCACTCGGCCGTGTATTTATCTAGGGAAGCTTTCCTGAATGAAGCTTAGTTGCGAGTAACACCTGTCCCATGCATCTGTGCTCATTCTTTGTGATGTTCGGATTCGCGCTCTCCGGTATTCAAGAATATAAGCACTGCATATCAGCTTACCACGTCTGGTGTTGATAACACCCATGTTGCTCTTGCGATCGTTACGCAACTGTAAACAACTGGTTATATAATACATAGGCGACTCTTCAGCATATAAGTGTGCGTATACCACTTCCGTATTTCTCTAGTGTCATTCCGTAACGGTTTGCTCAATACGAAAAATTACGCCAAAGTCACCATCTCGCGCATGCTTCGTATAACATCGATTCCCACGGTACGTAGGATCTGCCGAATTTTTTGCCAATAAAGAGCTTCTCTGTATCCCGCTTTACAGGATACAAGTGTTCAGCATGACTATCCATTAAACACCGTTTCACACACAAGGTACAACGATGTCGTAGCTATGCAAGAATTTGCAAGACGCGCTCAAGACGCATGCTTCGCCAAAGTACCTTGAAGCAAGGACAAGTGTTCTCGGGAAGTTTTGGAAGCTTTTTAGATCAATACGAATGGTAATTCTGTAAAAACTGCGCGAAAAACGTGGACAAAGAGAGAAACGGACGACACAAGCGCATACTAACAACTGAAAGTTTATTGAAAAACACAGAATATGAAGAGCAAATAAACCACGTGTGCAAGGTTAAACAACAGACAGTTACAAGTGCGCATCGAGATACGCAATCTCCACCTCGTGCAACGCCACAGATGGCCTGGCAACACAACTATCTCCGGCTTTGAAGATAAAATACGCTTCAACAATCTCACGTATAGTACGTTCCTTGTGTCTTGCTAGAACTTTCGTTCCGCGGAAAAGCGGGCGGCACTTACAATCGCGACAGTGCACGTGTTTCGCGAATGGTAACACGTGTTTAGGCGACACCTCTATACCGGTCTATGGTGCAGAATTATCTTTCAAGATTAATAAGGTGCGCTAGCACTTGATTTGTTTGTACGCTTTTGCAGAGTACTTCTGTTCGGATGGAGTTCTTCTGCGAGTTGTTCTGTTCGAACTCGGAGGTTAACACAGAGAAAAAGTGAAAGAGCACACTGCGTACAAAAGAACGGAAAATGATAGACGCTGCATTCAGATTCGGATGGCGGCAGAATGGGTCAGGGAACAGACTGGCATAGCCCTTATCCCAGTCGGCATCAAACAAAAGAAATCAGCTTGCCGGCCATGTCATGCGTAGGACAAGCAACAAGTGGTCAGTTAAAGCAACGGATTGGCTACCGAGGGTTGAATAACGCAGCCAAGCACAGCAACGAGTTGCATAGAGGGACAAAACTAAGACGGTGACTGGGATAAAATGAAATCAGCTCGCACAAGGTAGCATAATCTATATTTATCGTGAATGATTGCGTTAGCTTTCACGCTTCTTATTTGGGGTGCATTACTTACGGATCAAGTTTAAAGGAGCTGTTATTGCCTCAGCAAGGGCCCACAAACAAGTAAGGACTCTTATGGATTCGCCTAAGTCGACTCGAACGTGAAAGCCTGTGCGGCTTCATCATCATCTTCGATTATGATGCTCTTGATGATGATGATGATTGTTTGTGCCATGCGTGTTGACGATGATGGTGACGCCGACGATCACACATAAGTGCGGAGCACTTTAATATCTCCCTGTCATCGTATCAAGTCGCGCGTTGGCGTCACGCAGGTCCCACGCTTGATGCACATAAGCCGAGCAGGCTGCAGGTTGGTAATGCCAGCGCTTGCTCAACGCCTCCTCTATTTCTTTTAAATCTAGGAGGGGCTGGCTCGCTTTAACGTGAACGCTAGCGTCGCAGAAGGGCTATTTCGTCTGTCGGAGCAAAGCCTCCTATATGGTCGGAGCCAGCAAAGCGACAGCAAAGCTCCAGCGCTGGGAGTTAAGACACATCGCGCACACAGCAGCAAATAGTAGAAAAACAGTATAAAAGAGGCCACAGAACAGAAAATACATAATAGCAGAACAAATCAGGTAATCACAAGGAAATAACAGAAAGTGATATAAAATATTACGTAATCAGGCAAAGAAACAGAAAAGAGCAAAAAAGAGCAGATAAACACAACATAAACACAAGTGAAACACACTGCAGGCCAACCAATGCTCCGCAGTTCGCACCGCTTTCACTTGGGTGGGGGCTGGTTTAAAATTTTTTTATGTTTGCTGAGGCATATAAGACTTAGGCCTCAATGACTTTCACTGAGCAGTTATTTACCAATAAGAAGACATACTTGGTCGGGGAGCAGCAGGAGCTCTCAAAGGAGGTCGGAGAGGAGGAGGTGCTTGCCGTGGAACAGGAGGGCGAGGCGGAGGTTGATCTGGATGTAGCAGTGATACGATTGGAGGATACCTGGGACCGTTCTGAGGACCTCCCGCAAAAGCGCACGCACGTCTTCTATATTGAATTTCCAAAAGAGAAAATGTAGACAGCAAGGCAAAAGTGCACCAGCGCGTTACTTTTCTCATACTTCACTGAACACTGATGCGACGTCTCATATCTGCATGTATATATATATATTATATATATATATATATATATATATATATATATATATATATATATATATATATATATATATTATATATATATAAAGGTCAATGCATAGACTGTTGATTTCCAGCTCTAATAAGCAATTTATGCCTGTATTGACGTATGCGCCGTGTAAGACAAAATCAAACTATTGTATTTAATTTAACGTGCTCCATCAAACCTGCGTTCTTGTGCTTTTGTGATTTTTTGTGACACGATTACCCTTGCCTAATTATGTCGCCTAACTGCTCACTAGCACTGGTTAACGTGGGCTTAATAGTTGTCAGTGGTATATTTATCTTGTAATGCCAGCTAGTGGTTGCTAACCTTTGGCTGGTGTTGGCTAGTCCGTGTCAGTTTTGATAACGGTGGAAAAATGACGACTAGTACTCACTTGTCTGCCTATTAATAGTAGATAACTATCAGCTAGCGGTTGCTGCTGCCTGCTGCTGTTCGCTTGCAGTTGAAAAGCACGGGACATTGTTGGCTAGGTGTCATTTAGCTTTAAGTAGTGTAGGCTAATACCTGCCGAATTTTAAAAATTTACTCTGCTCTGCAGTCGTACTGCAGACTTGGCATTTAACTTATGAGGTCTATTTGGCATCAGTGTGTTATTAAAAAGGACACTGCTTACGTAAGAAACTAGTGTCTGAGTAATGAAGGGAATACCGATACTAACTCATATTTTAATATATTTCACTAGATCAAAGGGCCTATTCACAGCGCTCGATTTATACATATTGCTAAGGATTCTGTCGTTGATGCTGATATTGCAGAGTTTATGGGAATTCGCAATTAGAATTTTCAATGAGTATAGGCCTAAACATCCAAATGATCCAATCGCAATGTGACATTACGATTAAAAAGTCGTATTTATTTTTCTTCGCCTGAGTAGGCACGTTCCTGGAACTCGTTTTTATTTATGGTAATAATGACCTAATCGGTGTTTTTGCAATTACGAGTTCCTTATGAAAAAGGGATAATAAAAGTGTAACTGTTGAAATAGTTGCAATTACCACAGTCCCAATTTGCTTAATTTATATCAGGTACCGTTTATTCTCCATGATACTCTTCTCCACGATGTTTCACTGCGCATGAATATATGGCGATGTGGAGCCCATTTGTTCATGCCGTCACGCATGTTAATACGTGCACAATCTTGCTTGACATTTTCCTGTAGAGTTGGAAAAAAGAATGCATTATTTATAATATACTCTTACTTGTCAAAATAGCGCTAAATGTGCATTGAAACAGTAAGAAACTTACAGAGAACTCGATTTCACTTTTAGGTGCTAACACGGCGTCCTCGCCTTTCTGTAATAGAACAAAAATGGTCGAATAAAGGAATAAATTGTGCTATACACAACTGTTAGAAAACATATAAATAATAGAAAGATGCCCACAATATGGAACTACAGCTCTGCGGAAGCCCACAAAGCGGAAGTAGGTTCTCGAATAAAAAAGAGGGGATCATTCACATTTACAAAGCTACAAAAAATGTGTGTATTTTTCGAAGAAAAAGCTCTTACATTAACTTTATCGCAAATAGCGCAACATAATCGGTCAACAGAGAAAAAGATTAACACAAACGAAGCGGCTCCCAAAGGTAGTAAGGAACTGTCAAGGATCAAGGGTCACCTTCCGTAGGGAAGAAGTGGGTGACTTCCCTTGCACAGCATGTCGTAAAGGCCAGGGAGGGGGCTTGCATGTTGGTCAGCGCAAGTTGTTGCTACTGCAGTGCAGTTGTTCGACAAAACAGATTTTGTAAACATTGTCAACGAGAAATTCGGTCGGGTATTTCGGCCATTGACAAGTCGCAGGCCAGGATGACACCTGAGACACCACGGCAAATCGATGTTGATGTAAATCCCCAGGGAACATGGTCATAAATCTATCGCATGCCCAATTAGCTTGCCAAATGAACAGAATGATGCGATAAAGAAGCGGTCCGACAGCTGATAAAAAGAGAAACGGGAGATTATGCTGGCAAGACGAGGAGAAAATAAAAGAAAAAATTACACCATCTCCCGCTAAAGGGGACCATGAAGTGATGCGAAGCCGGAGCACTTGCACGATCGCGTTCCGTTGGCGTTCGTTGGGCATGCTACCGACCTCGCGTCGTGGAACGCGAAGAGGGACGCTACGCGCGTCGTATCTTCCATCTAGCCTGGCCGTTAATTTTCACAGGCAGGCGAGAGGGCGGTAGCGTAGGAGAGGAGAGAGAAGGGGAGGGGACGAGCATGCGCTCGAGCTCATCGCGACGTTGCGCAGGAGAGAATTTCGGCATGTCTAGCCCGCGTTTCAGAGGAAGTGTGGAAAGGGGAGGGGAGAGGGGTAGATGACAGGGGAATGGGAGAGGGTGAGTGGAGAGGGGTAGATGACAGGGGAATGGTAATGGGGAGTGGAGAGGAGGTGTGTGGAGAGGGTATGCGCATGCGCAGTAAGGGTGGTCACGCCGCACACCACCACCACCACCGGATTGAGCTCCGGCTTAAGATAATTCGCATCTAAAAGCACTTGAGGACCCTTGAGCTTCACCTTCAAGAGTAGAACGCGACAGCGTGATCGGGCCCGGTCCGCATCTTCTTCTGATTCGTTTGCCAGGTTTTGCTTCTCAGAGGACATGTCAATCACGATGCAATGAAAGGAACGTCTGCGCGCGTATTATTGGCCCTTTGAACTTCCCCTAGAACGCAGGTGCAGTTTTGAAGTGCCAACTACGCAATAATTCGTCTCATTGCTTATTAGTGAAGTTTACACCCAGTAAGCGTCCGTAAGGCAGTACACCCACTTCCACACTTTGTTGATGATCTTGCTATGATGACGATTGTCTGATGGCGTCATGATCACTAGCAGTAGGACGAAATGAATGAATATAATAAACGTTTATTTCCGCCACAGTATTCTGAGCACGCAAGCTCAGGGCACGGCCGCTACATAAAAAAAAAACAGGCGCGGCCTGCTGCGTCGCGTTGCCGTCAATGGGCAAGCGCGTCCCGGTCGAGTTCACAGTTGCGGCCGCAGTTTTTGGTGAGGACGCCACTAGCGCGGTCCGCAAAGCAGAGGCCAGTTCGTGCTACCATTATGCAGCGGCCGTGGTGCTACAATGTGGTCGGCTCGGAATTTATGCATTGTTCGTGCGGTTTTTTGTGTGATCGTGTGTGTGAGTAGCTTTCCTCATGTTTCTTGCGCCTGAGTGCGTTTATTTGGTGTGCGCGTCTGTGGCGGACGGTTTTTTCTAGCGGTGAGATGCCGCGAAGCTGTTGTGTGCCGCTGTGCAATTCAAACGCGAGAAGAGACGCTACTATGAAGTACCACGAACTCCCTAGCGATCTGCAGCGTCGGGGGAAGTGTGGCTGAAGAATATTTCTCGCCAAGGGCCATCAGAAAAAGCAAGTAAGTGGGAGCCAAGCGACAGGTCGCAGGTATGTTCATTACATTTCACTGAGGATGACTATAAAAAGGACACGAAGAGTAGGATTTTGCTTCCGACTGCGGTCCCGACTGTGTTTCCCGGTTATTCGCACTACATGCAAAAAAAAAAAAAGAACGCGCAGCCCAGAAAACGCCGGCGAATGAATGCAGCTGATGACGCAATAGTTGGGGCAGGTGATTGTGAAAGCTCAGGAGAAAGCCGTAGATCAAAAGTTCCTCGCACCCTGTGAAAGACGAGATCGAAGCGTTCGTTCCACAGTCGGCCTCAGAACCGAGCACAGAACGTAGCTTTCCTGTAGATCAGGCCTGCCAAACCACATTAGATCTTGCGCAAGAAAAAGACGGGAGACAAAAGGAAGAAGCGTACATAGAACAAGCGCTTGTCAGTTTTGTGTATCTTATTTTGCCGCCGTTTCTTTACGTGCTACTGATTTCATGTCATGCACCTTTACTAACCTGCCGCGCTTGTCATAGAGAGACAGAGGAAAGTCAAATTTCGGGAGGAAAGGCGGCCACCCTTCTGAGTGCCTGCATCACTCACTACTTCGTCTTGAAGAAACGCGTAAATATACTCAGCATAATTCGTAATAACGAGAACTTCTTTTAATTTCAGGTGAGTAAAGCGGGCAGCCTTCATGAAGAGTACTGAGGCCCACTCTACAAATATTGGTAGTCCTAGGGCAAACGGTTCACGTATGTGGGGTAATCGGCATTTCTAATAACGACTTCAATATTCAACCTGTAATGTGCAGCTATAAAACGCGTAATCTACGGCCGGATTGTAGTAAGTGCCGCGCGTACAAACGCGGCTGTCGAAGCGCTTCTCCGTGCACAGCTGGACCGGTGTGGTGGCGCCAGAGCGGGCGCAAGGAGAACGAGGCCCCGGACGCCGTTTTGGCGCCACGCAGCAGGCCGCACCTGTTTTTTTTTTTTATGTAGCGGCCGTGGTAGTGCCTGGTGAGATTTCTCCTGTGCGTGATTAAACAATAAAAATTTTGTTCAAAACGCCGTTGATTGATGAAATAAACCAACGAAAGACGCCAGATGTTTTGTAAAAGCAAAACGAAAGAACGCCAGATGTTTCTAAAGCAAAACGAAAAGACGCCAGCTGCTTAACGAAAGACGCCAGATGTTTTCTAAAGCAATGGTTTTCTAAACAATGAAAATTCACAGCGTACATGTAAAATTAAAGTGAGCTGCAAGTCGTCATAACTCATCGAACCTTTAGTATAAACGCGCCCGATCTCACGTCGGTGATGATGTACTGGGCAGAATTCACGGAAGATTCACGGTTTACCGATGAACCTCCGCAGCTTCGCCCACTCATCATCATTCACTCCGTGGGTATGCTGTGACTTTTATTATTATTATTATTATTATTATTATTATTATTATTATTATTATTATTATTATTATTATTATTATTATTATTTATACACGCGTAAATTTGTAATTGACGGCACCTGGCAGAAACACTTGTCTTTACGCGTCCAGCAACGGCAAATGGGCAAGGTCATAACGTCGAAGATTGTTGTTTCTTGCGTGTCTTTCAGCCAGATGGCTAACATTTGCCAGTTAAGTGGACTTGCATGATTTTGCTAATTGTTTTCAACGCGTTGAAAGCAGATTGATATGGAAATGCTTGTTTATTGTCGTGCTTCGCAGAGGTTTCCTTGGTCAAGGGACCCGCCCACATTTAGTAACAAGTCACTCTGTGAATAAATATTAATTCTCGCTCACGCTCTCTCTCGCACTAGCATGCATCGCTGTGGTATAACGTCTATAAGCATTTCATCTTTCAGTACCACTCACGAGTAGACGTCTTCTCGCTCAAGTCTTCCAATATTTCGCCAAAAATGAGAGAGCGTGATGCGGAAGCTGTGGATGAAAATTGCCATTGCACTAAGAGGTGGCTGCTCGGCGTTATTGTTGGCGCGCACACAAGACGGCGATTGCAAGCGCAATTTCGAAAACGTTCACTTAAAAGCCGTTTAGAAAATCTGGGAGGCCCCTAGAGGAGTTGTAATATGGATACCTGAGCTGAAAGTCATAAGAGTCTCCGCGCAGAGCTGTGTGAGTTGAATGGCTACTGT
The DNA here is from genome assembly GCF_013339695.2 of Rhipicephalus sanguineus. Taxonomy (NCBI): domain Eukaryota; kingdom Metazoa; phylum Arthropoda; class Arachnida; order Ixodida; family Ixodidae; genus Rhipicephalus; species Rhipicephalus sanguineus. The sequence continues at coordinate 156,790,839 of NC_051182.1, forward strand.
ATCACACTAAATGCCGAATGAAGGTATTCGGCTGTAGTAATAATGACATCATAATGAACGCGTGCTTGCTCTACCTCGGTATTCACGCTGTACAGGAGCATTCAGCATCACTTATGTACCTTAGTGAAAACGTCCTGGAAACACGCCTACACAGTATGTGGCGTGACGTTGGGTGCCTGACGCTAACCAGACTAAGTTGTTGCTTCCGATTGCGCCTTTTTTGCGTCACTCTACAGCAAGAACTTATAAATGCATCACTGCCAGAAGGCAACAGAATGCCGAAATTTGTCACAAGGGTGGAAATATATACTCTGTCGACTCCGTCATTGCTCATGCTACACAATGACGGAGTACTTGGTTTAGCCTTAATCGTTGTCACATCGCTCCGTCCCCCTATAGGTCATGGTAGTTTTCAAAATATCACAGGGTCTTTTGTGCATCCACTTAAGACGACTCCAAGGCGAAATCCATCTTCTTTTTCTTCTCAGTCGATGTATTAGGGAGCGTACATGAACGGCCGGTCATGTGGGCTCCCTAGATGTATGTCCTGCCACCCTCCGAAAGTTTGTGCACGTAGCGTGGTTTCGCACTAACTCCGTGATCAGCCCACCTTTCACCAAACTACGATGTCATGTGATGACGGTTGAGGCTTATGCCACAGGAGCGATGGCACGAAGCCGCTGTGCCAGAATAGACGCCAGCAGGGAACATGAGCCGTGGCTTCAGGTGCCACTGCAAAAATGCCGTCTTTATTTTCTTCTCTTGAGGTCGCGCGCACTCCGCTTTTGTTGGCCGCCCAAAGGAGAGCCCTACAACGGCATTACGCACCGTTACGCCACATGATGTCACTCCAATATCTGTGACGTCATCATGATGTCACGATTTTTTGCGATCTGTGCCGTCATGATGACGTCATATGGTGACGTCAACACTTGATGCTGATTTTCTGCACCACTCGTCCCCTACGCCGCAGAACGCGAGAAACCGGCGGCCAAATTTCGTGTTTAGTGAGGCATATAGAGCTTTCGTCCTATAAGCGCCTTTTCCCTGCCATTCTGCGGCTATCGCTCTGCGCTACTAGGCGCGAGGTCACTATAGATGAAAACCCAGCCACAATGTTCACTTGTCAATAAATGAATATCTAGAAACGTCGTGTAGGGTTCGTAAAGTACAGGTTAGAAATCACAGGTGGCTGAAAAATAAATGCGGAGTCTCCTGCTGTAGCTCATGACATGATCATATAGCACTTTCAGTGCGCAAAAGGTCAGACTGTGATTAATATGCGCCGTTTAAAGAACGTTATCGTGCCAGTTCAAGTGTACCAATTTTATTTCGTACCATATCCTTCGGGACTTTTTGAAAGCATGGAAATCATTTTTGAGATGGATTTTGCACGTGAAAAACGTTCTGTGGTGCACTGAGGGCGCTTTCAAGTTTTCTCAGAGATACAGATATGTACGATGGGAAAATTTATGCATAACCTGAGGAGAGTGGTCAGCAAAACACTTAACACCCCCCCCCCCCTTCGACTGCATAATTAGTGTTTCCGTGTGTGATACGCACCCACACGTACAACGTACGCAGGTACATGTAGATAACGGGGGATAGTGCTGCGCTTTCAATTTATGGGAACCGTTCCTGCAATCCGTGACAGTGCAAAATAGGTGCAGTAATCATATTGCAGGATGTTTCGCGGTTACACTTGAGTAAATTTTGTTTTACTTGATATTAGTTTAGCTGACATCAAGGCTTACAAAACTCCTCACATGTACTGTTTTTCTTCGCAAAAGAGCACCTTTCGCGAAGAAAATATTTACGATGTGTGAAAGTTACGCCGGTATACTTGAATATCAGGGTACTCTCAGAATTGGTCAAGCGACATTGCTCGGTCTATAGTGTTACAGAGCTCTAAAAATTAGCTTTTGACGCATATTGCGCTTTGCTATACTTTACTGAAATATTTTCCCTTCATCATTTTATAGTATGCTTTATTACACTTGATGGCTGGTCATCTAAACCAGGGGTCAGCAACAATTTGAGGCGGAGAGCCGCGTTGCATGAAGCCGACATGGTGAGTGCCGCGCCGCAATGCGAGGGGGGGGGGGAGGGGAGGTCGCAGGCAAAGGGACAAAATTCCGCGAATTGCAATATCCATCATGTTTAGTTTCAGCACGCATATCAAAGGTTGCGTTTTCTAAACATTGGTTACAAACAAAAGAGAAAACTATTTCAAAGGGAGTCTAGGTTCCGAACATTTCTAGCCAACTCGCAATATCTACGTCAATGTGGCTCACCTACAGACGCAGAAATTCCTGGAGGTGTTCATCGGTTAGTCGGGAACGCAAGTTTGATTTCATGAGCTTCATTAACGAGAAAGTATGTTCGCAGACGTTAACGAACACTGCTATCATGGCTGCTGCTGGTTCATTCAAACTCGAAAGATTTGAATATGTGAGGCCAGCGCAGAAGTTTACAGTTTCTTTCGCATCAAATGTGTCTTTGAGCTCATCGTCTGACTGCAGATAAGCAAATTCCAACTAGAACATATTCCCGCCTTATAAGTATTCCGAAAAGTTCGGATGCTACTCGAATGTTCCTGAAAATCAGAGAACCTAATTTCGAACTCCCTCTTGAAATCGCGTAATATTTGACAATTTTTCTGTGGGGAAGTGGTGTGTTCTTGTCTCCCACAAAACTTTTGCAGCAAGCGAAGTGACAGAGATTAGACTCACTAGCCTGCTGTTGGGAAATGTTCAGTTTCAGCTCAAAAGCCTTAACGTCTGCGAGCATGCCAGACACGAGTTTCTCTTTGTTTTGAATGAAGTTCCTTCCAACTTGTTATTTCCACAAAGAATCTGTCTTCCCACTTTTTTGGAGTGTGCAATGAAAGCAAGTGAAGACGTCACCTGGCTAAGTGTGAACACGGGGGACAACAGAATTTTCGAATATGTGGCTTAGTCGTTCTGGGCCTCAATGAAGTAGCGTCGAGCGGCCGCATTTCGATAAAGGCGAAATGCAAGGTGCACCCGTGCTCTTAGGTATAAGTGCATGGAGAAAATCCTCAAGTCGTAGAAATTATTCCGGAGTCCACCGACTCGGCGTCTCACATAATCATGCCGTGGTTTGGCGCGTAAAACCACAGCAATTATTAATAAACGACAGTTATAAACCAATGAATATGTAAGGCTCTACGCGTAATATAAATGAAGTGTCAAGCAATTAAGCAGCCGCAGAACAAATGTGCCTGTCTACTTCCGGCGACACTAAGTTATTTTTGGTAGTAAAACAAAGTTGCTCTAACATGCGAGATCCAAAAATTGAAAAGCTTACAATTGAGGTGCAATTAGCTAGCTGCATTTTTCAAAAGTCGCTAGTATAATTCCATCCGAACACTCTTTCCTCATGGACTCTAGTGTCAGAGAGATAAAATACAAAGCGAAGATATAAGCACTCAGGGGTATTCGTGTATCGTCAAGATGTTTCTCGGCAAGCTTGCTGCTGGCGCTTCTTCTATCCGACATGCAAGTGACTACTAGGACTTCGAGAGGGAATACAAATCGTACACTTCGCGGATGAGTCCAAAAGCAAACTGGCTAATAATATAACAAGCAACACGCAAGGTGCTCGCACTTACAGGACTATGGATGCCATAAGAAGGGCGATCATTGCGAGGGCCTTTGAAGCAGCCATTGGAAATTCTGTCTTCTGACAGCTCTCCGCTGAAATCTGATCGTTGGAGACAAACTCGGCAGGCTTTTATACACGACTAAACCGACCCTATTTCCCAGCTTTCAACCAGAAACAGACTGTGGTTGACGCATGGCAATGAAATGTATACAAATGCCAAAGACGAATATTTCAGTACAGGTACGTATAATTGATTACGGCTGTTTAGCGTACTCAAACACTTCCGTTTTCCAGCGTCTCTATAAAATATCATCATATCTGCAGCGTTTCTAAAATCATATCACGAGTGTGGCTCGGTGGTAGAACACATGCTGGCTACACATATTTTGCTTCATGCAATAACGAAGTTACCAGGAAACAAAAACTGAAATTTCGTCAAGTTTGTAGTTATTGATATTTGAACATGGAGAGCATTAGCGACACCAGAAGGAACAAGAAGGCCAGACGAGCGCTCTATTTATGCCTTTTATATATATGACGACATGCATCATTTGTTCAGAGGGATACGCGCGCAGTATTTACAGACACCCTAGTTTTACGGAGGAACGCTTTAGAGAGGTTTACAAACGATATTTGCTCTTTATGTTATACGAGTGCCCGAGAGATTATTGATTCATGAAATTGCGTAACTATCATTTCAACGAAATCACATGCCATTTCTGCGTTGGTCCTGAAATTCTTCAAGAATATTCAGATGGACTAACTCAGAACCATTCCGTTTTCCGTGTTTCTCACTAGCTTTGCATTACTGGGCGAAATCTCCTGAGCCATGCCATGGCGCTTTTGTGAAATGTGATGCAACAAAAGTCGCGAAAACGCCCCATCGCATAACGACGGCTTATGCGCCATTACGTGGGGCATACGACAATAAATTATTATGATATTGCACATCCCTCATTCATCGTTCTTCGCAATTTTTCGGATGTTCTTGTTAAGCCCGAATATCGCCTGCGTGTCACGCGTCGTCACAAATCCGTGAAAAATCACAACGTCGACTTAACAAGCACGCACTGAACAGCTCATATATATATATATATATATATATATATATATATATATATATATATATATATATATATACGAACCAAAACCCTAAACCTTCGCAGAATAGCGGAACAGCAACCATGTCCAAGCGGAATAGAGGATGGCTGCCTCCTCATCATGTAGGCAGCGGCTGCTTGTTGCTACTGGCAAAAATGAATCTCCGAATAACGCCAGTATTGAGAACTTGCACTTGGCGTCATCGACACAGGTTCTTAACTCACTGGTTCTCTAATATGGCGGCTTTGATGATGTCGAGGTAGCATATTCACGCGGCGGTTAATCTGCTTCAACGACACAAATGGAACGTCACTGGCATCTGTGCATGAATAACGGAAAAACCTGCATGCGATGTACGGACAGCATTAACGTCACATTACAAACTCCGCGTCCTGCCATGCCGCTACTCCAACATGGCGGTTTCAGTGACGTCAGTGGAAGCCATCTATAACTAACTAGTGGTGATGATGATGATGATGGAAACTTTATTGGGGTCCAGAGAAGACACCATTAGTTAGGGTCCCTACGTGGCACTAACTAGTGGTGTCATTACGCCGTTGAGCTCTTGAGCTTTGGGTGCTCTTTGATGAACATACGTTTTCGTGAGCGTCTTGCAGCAAGCTTCGGCGACCGTTGCAAGCCAACATCCGATACGTAATGAGAAGCAGAACCAATCATAGACCTCGCCGTACCCTCATCCCCCGCTTAATTTCTTAGGCTCAGCTGACCCGAACCTCCTCCGTTTCATCGCACTGGCCGATTCATACCAACCGGTAGATAATAGTGTCTGAGGAGAATACTCTTCTTCTTCTAAGAAAGAAAAGGAGATTTCCAATAAAAAAGAAGGGAGTTTCACTGGGCTTTTGAGAAAGTGTTGTTGCAGCCGCGCTTTCGTTGGCGTTGTGAGAACCTTGACGCCAGGTAGAACGAAATAAAATTCGGGCGGGACGGTTGTACTTTATTTCGCCCGAGATTTAGTGCGCGCCTTGCATATCACGATCTCAGTGCCTATTTAGTGTGCTGTTAAAATTTGTCGCAGTCGATTGCGAGCACACTTAGTTTCGATAAGTAACAAAATAAATTAATATAAAACACATCCTTCTTCCATTAAAATCATGAAATACGCAATATCCTCGAGCTCTGAGAGTGCGCGGCGTTCTTCTGTCGAACGTGCACTCGACTTTATGTCGCGAATCAATTATTTCGATAGAAGCTATATGAAGGACGCCCATACCTCAATGAACAACATAGGCACAATTGAGATTAGCCGAGAAATAAAAAAAAATCAATGAAGCAAGTTAGTGGGAAAGCCTCTCTTACAAATTAGCCATGGTTTGTAAATTGTCTTATTCTGATGATAGAATCTATGTAAGAGCTAATAATACTTAGCATAATTGTATAGTCTTTTTTAGGGCTAATATATTTAGTAGCGCTAATAATTGACACTTCATGTTACCGCTATCTTCCAAAAAAGACAGATGACAAGAATAGTACCTGCGAACTGAATAAGTTCGATATTTTCTACTAAATTATCCATATAATAAACAAACGAAATTTACTTTCGGGCTAACCAGTACGATAGGCCAAAAATTAAAAAAAATGCTTAACAAAATCGAAAGTATAAATTTTCGGAACCGTGTTGATTTCTCGTTGAATCTCCTAAATGTGAGGACCTCACAAAACACTTTAATAGACTTCGTCTTTGAGAACTAGGCACTCATACAAGTCGAATATGTGTCACTTCGTTCCTCCAATACATATGACTTTCTTTATGAATAGCAAGGTGAGGATGAGGAGTGTGCTATGCGGTAAAAGAATATGCACGCGGTAAAAGAATATGCATTTGTGGTTTTATAAAGATACGTGCATATGTCACTTGTCCCGTTAATCGGGTTGGCAATCGCCGGGCGGATTTTAAGGGCTGGCGTCAAGGCCCTCCGAAAACGCACCACGAAAGCGCGGACAATTTAGAGTTGGTCCTTTGGTGCGCCAGTGAACGCCGGTTGTGGTCCAAAGACCGAGTCAGAGCCGAGAGTCGACAGCACAAACGAAAACGAAATTAATTCTCAGTTAAGGCAATACAAATAATACAAACACATGCACACTCGGCTGGTACCAGTCACAACTTCACAATATAATTCAGATGGTGTTTACACAACGGGAGCTAAACAAACAGATCACACGCTACGAATGCAATCGCATGCATTACAACTATTCAACGACAGTTAAAGTCCTGAATAGATAATGGCGTATCCAGTCCACAATACTTGGACGGTAATCGAATGCTTCTCTTCAAGGAAACACTCACGCCAGCTCCAGCGTTGATCGTCGTAGCTCAACCGTCGTCGTGACTTGTCACGGCTCACACGGAGTCGTCATCGGATTCATCCAGGTCGACGATCGACTGACCGCACACCATCATAAACACGTCTTCTTTGGCTAACGGAGCCACACTTAGCGTAACTTCACCATCACCGTGCTGACTGACTCGCCCACTCCTTCGCTGACTTCTCGACTCCCTCACTGACTTCTCGACTGTCCCCTCACTGCCGTCGCCGCACGCTTTTATCCCTTCTCCCCCGGTTTCTAGAAGCGTCGGGAGAATTCTTCGGCGTGCAGTACAGCTGAGGCTAGAGAACGGGCGAGAGCTTTCTCGTAGGTTCGAATCGCGGCGGCATCGCTCGGTGCTGCGTCCCCCCTTCCTTCTAGAAACATCCAGGCTTTGCCGGGCGTTGATCGTGTTGTCTGCTTCTGGCTCCAGTGGGTGAGGAGGATGCGGCGCGCCGGCGTCTTTTGATGTTTTTTTTTTTGTCTTTCGCGCTTGTTGGGCGCGTGGCTCGCGCCGTTCTGTCTCGCAGCTGCTTGAAAGCGGCCGCGCGCGCGCTTCATAACACGCTGATTTGTGACAGCATATCTTTCTCGAGTTCTTCGCTTTAGTATACCGGGATTTCAAAACACCTAAACACCCGCACTCAAATTTCGCATTAGGGAATGCTCTTATCATCAATGAATTTTTTTCTCTTGTGACTTCTGCAAGCCATGTGACACGATCATCATAAAAACAAGCAGCACAGTCAACGCTGTAAACATTGATTTTTTGCCTTGTTTTCGCTTTTTAGTCGACTAACGTTGCCAAAACACCAAAAGCGCAAAGCACATATTGATTCAGCTTTTGGAGAATGAAAAGGCTGCATGGTCACTCGTTTTGCAGGCGTATACTCTTAACCGTTCGGGGCATTCAAGCGAGCACGCTGCATCTAAGGTGGATGCCCACGTGCGTTCGCGAAATATACTTATTTTCACTGTCACCTTAATGGTATGTTGGACGGCCACTTGGACCTGTCACAGCGATGAGTGCACAGATGGTATGTATTTATGAGTGAAAATGATGTTTGACCAGCCAACACTCTTAGATCGCTTTAGTGTTTAGAAGTGGATGGCAAACGCCGACCTGCGAAAGCACTGGTCAGGTAGTTCATTCCTCGTTTTCGGAATCACCTCTTTGTGATTATTTTGTATTAAACTGCACTATTGTAATATATTGTAGAAGAACTTTAATCAAGAATCTGTTAAATATAGCTGTGTGTTAAACAGCATTACATTATTCTAAAAGTCGATAGCCAGCATTAAAGCAATATTGGCTGTGGCAGTGTGCATTATCTATACGCATGAAATGAGCGTCGCATTTTAATGAAGTAGCGATGGCCTCAGGCCACTTCCATTTTTCTTTTTACATACAGGCGTTGAACGTGAGAGTTCGCGGAAACCTAACCTGTGATGCCCCAGTCGCCATGTGTGAGAATCCATCACTGTTACGGAGGGTAAACGCTTTCTGATTTTGTGCTTAACATAGTCTGCTCCTTTTTCTGGTTAGCTGCGTTTGAAATGCGAATAATCATTGCTTCTTACGAACAGTTTTTTTCTGAAAAGGCTGTTTTGTTCTTTATAGCTCATGCTTTCTTAGAAGGATTCCAACTTTGTTGGACGGGGCGTATATTTCTTTCTAAAGTTCATAGATATGATAAAATACCTCGTTTTAGAGAAATGATACAAATCACTTTTCGTAAAGCCCTCTTGACGGGCATGTTATATGATGTGCCTAGGATAAGAAAGATATTGAAATAGTCCTACTTTATGCGCTAAATTGATCGTCTTCTGCAATACACTACTAACAGTAAAAAATATATTTACTATATTTCAAGTTTTCACCGTAGTGTATGTAGAGAACTAGAGACGTTCATAAGCATGGTAATGAATTTTTCGAAACGCGAACACACCTAGCCACTTGGCAGAGCTTGGAGGCACTGATCAGAGAAACTAATTCAGCATTAGGCTCCCCATTTCTTCTAAATATTCTTAGTGGGGTTATTTGACAATATATTTCTTTGTCCATTTTCTACAAACATTGAGGTAATGTAGCCTAATTGTAGCGCTCGTGGAATCCTGTAATTGTTTTCATACACAAATGCTACGTAATCAAGCGTGCTGTATTTCTGAACTTAGCAAAAAGAGAGAGCAATGACGACGAGCAGGTGAGCAGACAAATTGAGTGATCAAACTGTGAACAAAAACAAACGACGACAACAAGGTTTTTTTTTTCCATGCGTGGCAGAATGACAGCGCATCGCAGTAGCGCTGGCATGCTTTTACTATGGAGCTGTTAAGCTTTTCCTTATGTCCTGTGGCGACACAAGAAAACTACCATCGTCATGAACCAGCACGCGCTCTTTCTGTCCTCTTCTTCGTCTTCTGCTTCGATCCCAGAACACGGGCACAACGAGTAGAGAGAGAGGGGGGGGGGGAAGAAAAAGATAGAAAGAAAGAAACGGAGAGAAATAGAAAGAAAGAAAAGAACGAAAGCGAGAAAAAGAAGGCGAGAGAACGAGTAAAGGGAGAGTGAGACAGAAAGAGATAGAAAGAAATAGAGAAAAATAGAGAGAAAGAAAGGGAAGAAAGAGATAAACACGTCGAAAGACAGAGAAAGAAATACGCAGAGAAAAAGATAAAAAGAAGGCACAGCTTCGCCGCTAAGGCGAAGCAATGAATGCGATAGCAAGAAACTAATGCTATACGAAGTGAGGCTCGCCAATGGATACTCTCAGTTTGAACAGCGCTCCTGTTGCAAAGGCGGCCAAAGCAGCGAAGGGAACTAGAGTGCTTCAAGTATCGAGCTGTGACACTTGATAGTTCGCGCTCATCTTCTGTTCGTTTAGCGGCGTCCCTTTAGCTCGAGTGACCTTCGTACGCTCTGTAACATGAGCGCGGACATCACGGGGAAAGCGTGAAACATCCCTCTTCCCCTCAGCACGAGAAAACCGCGCGAGCAGACAGCGGAAGAGCGAGGTTCTCCCTGCGCAAATATAAGAAGCAAGCGAGCTCGCCGACGACTTTTAAATCCGCCCGTCGCGCTCCTAGCGCCATCTCCCTGGTAATCAATAAACGCTTGTAAGCGCCTACCGTCTCTGAGTCCGTCCAGCGGTAAAGGGTGGGTATATAACGCTCGCCGTTAGCTACGTGGAGAATATATGCGTTTCGTGGCGTAGTGATTAGCGCCACTCGCTGTGGAGCAAGAGGTCCCTGGTTCGATTCCGCGCTTCCGAAGCATTTTTCTGAATTATTTTTTCTTTGGGGCGTTATATATATATATATATATATATATATATATATATATACATATACGGTGCATGACCCACTCCCACGTCTTTGAACGCGGGGTGGTAAGGAGCCCTTTAAGGTTGCGGCGCCCTCGATGCCATTGGTCGAGTTTATTCTAAACACATTACGTGCGCACCACAAATAACGCGGGGCTTTTTGATCCCTCGTGTATGAAAGACAACGTGTTCTGACGATCATCAGTTTCATCGAAGACCGACGACGATGTGGGCCCATATCACTGCAATCTGAGCGTCATTGTTTTAGGGGCGAAGCTCTTTAAGGCGGCACCCGTTCGTCCCTCGTAGTTGTCGTAGTCGTAGTGCATAACCAGTCGTAACGCTAGTACCAGATCTTGACCTCCAAGGTGGTGCCGGTGGGAGATTCTTCCTGTGCGTTGTTGAACAATAAAAAATTCGCAGCGTGCGCGTTAACTAAAAGCTGAATTCTTCTGTCTCTCATTCCCCATTAGCAGCCATTGGCATGTTCCAGTAGGAAACGTTAGTAGAAGTAGAAGTGTAAGTGTTAGATAAAAACCGACTTTTTCTGTCTCTCATTCCCATTAGCAGCCATTGTTTACCTCCAAGGTAGTGCCTGGTGAGATTTCTTCTGTGCGTGATTAACAATAAAAATTTTGTTCAAAACGCCGTTGATTGATGAAATCAAAACCAACGAAAGACGCCAGACGTTTTCTAAAAGCAAAACGAAAGAACGCCAGATGTTTTTAAACCAAACCAAAAGACGCCAGCTGCTTAACGAAAGACGCCAGATGTTTTCTAAAGCAATGGTTTTCTAAACAATGAGAATTCACAGCGTACATGTAAAATTAAAGTGAGCTGGAGGTCGTCATAACTCATCGAACCTTTAGTATAAACGCGCCCGATCTCACGTCGGTGATGATGTACTGGGCAGAATTCACGGAAGATTCACGGTTTACCGATGAACCTCCGCAGCTTCGCCCACTCATCATCATTCACTCCGTGGATATGCTGTGATTTTTTTGAATGGGTGGCATCTCAGCGAACCTGAGGCACTTTGGCCGTATCTATCTATCTATCTATCTATCTATCTATCTATCTATCTATCTATCTATCTATCTATCTATCTATCTATCTATCTATCTATCTATCTATCTATTGTAGGGTTTTGCGGCTGCATCTAGCCCTGAACCCTTGAGAGATGAAGCCGAGACCCAAAGAGACACATCTTTATTGGTCCAAGCCTTGGCCACAACTGCCCGCTGCCAGCGGCTGCCGCGTGACACGAGCGCACATGCTCTCATTGTCTTCTACGCGCTCACAGCCGCCGAGCGCTCCCATACTGCCCCCTCCCCTCGGAAAAAAGTGAGCAAGAAGTACGCGGGCAACTTCACAAGGGTAGCCCGCGCGAGTGTCATGGCTATCCTTGGCTACGGCGGACTGCGCGTGGCACACACGACCACATGCCGGCGCTGTCCGCCCACAACTCTCTGTGGGATTTCATGGGCTTCCGTTACGTGGGAACTGCAGACGCGCGCAGCAGAGGCAACTCTGCCGCTGCCCGAAGATGAAGGCGCACCGGACTCGCTCAAGTTGACGACCACGGTCGTCAGCATGACCAGGGTCGAGAGCATGATGGAAAGCCGATGCTCCTGGTACAGAATCGGTCCTAGCGAGTCATACTACTCAATAGAATACACGAATTTCACGAAGAAGTTATGGAAATGTCAAATGAATTATTCAAAACATTGCTCATTTCACACAATATTGAGTTTATCTGACAAAGCAGCTGGTGTGTGTATTATCAATTTCCTTGTCTAAATTGCAAATTTTGGTTGTTGACTGGGGAAAGAAATGACCTATCAGTGTATTATGTAGTTCTTTTTGTTTTGTTTTCTTCTCGCGACGCTAGTATTTTCTACTTTTTCGTACACATGTCGTTTTCATTTCGTGACTGTTTTAGTTGAATCTGTATGTACAGAATATTTTTTATTGACTTGTGTGCTACGTACGTTCTGCGTGCCGAACTGTCGTAGGAGCAGAAGCCTTTATCAGACCACATGGACTTTAGCTTCTGCTTCCTTTCTGTTGTAAACAGAAGAAATAAAGTCAGTTATATGCCGTTGTCGTGGTATGTAGTTGCCGTTGTTGCCCACCAGAACATTCATATGCGGGTGGCGGCCACTCCTCCAAGTAGAAGTCATTGAACGCTGGTGACCTCGGCAGCCACGGAAGCGTGACGTCCCCAACGAAGCTCCGACTGCATATGCATCCGGTGCTCACGTCTCCCTCGCTGATGTTGCGCTGCAGGTTAGACACGTTGGTCCAGTTGCTCATGTGGGCGGCAGGTTCCTCCTCGAACGGGTCCACCTGTCCTGCGACCCTCTCCAGGGATTCCTGCAGCTGCGTCACCTCTTCCAGCCTGCATTGTTTATCCGCTTGCTGGTGTCTTGCCTAAAGCTCCGCCATCAGACGGTTGTTCTCCATCTCAGCCGAAGCCAGCGCCTGGCTCTGCTTTGCAAGCTCTTCCTGCAAGTCTCTAGTTCAGCCTCACTCTTCTTCAGGCCGTCCTTGAGGATTGTCTCAGAGTGCGACGCCAGACTGAGCTGCTTCGCTAGCCCGGTGACCTTTGCCAACAAAATCTTCTGGCCCTCCTCGAGCCTCTGGATCTGCTCCTGGTTCTTATTCCACTCTACCTCCTTCTGGTTCAGTTCCACACATAATGTCTGCACTTGACTGGCCTCTCGGTCGCGGTCCTGCTGGGCCTGGGTGAACTGCGCACGATCAGCCGCCTGCATCAGTAGCGCGTAAAGCTGGGAGTCTTGGAGTGCGCGCTGCCGCTGGAGCTCTTCTTCGTGGCTGCGCCGCATGTTTGCCAGTTCAGTGTCCCTCTGCATCAACTGCTCCTCGATCTTGGCACACTGCTGCTGCTGATACTTGAGACACTGCTGAGCATCCTCAAGCAGCCTCTCCATGCGACTCTACTTCAGCGAGTCCTCGGCCACCTTTTGGTTCACGTTGAAGATCTCAGCTTCAAGGGTCTGGAGTTTGTCGCTCCAGAATGTCTTGGCCTCGAAACAATGGTGTCGCGACTCGGCGAGCTGCTGTTTTAGCTGTTTCTCCAAAGTGCAGACCTTGTCCTTCAGGTCAGAAAGGTGGTTGTCCTTTTCATTAATCATGGTGGTGGTCTTGGCTTTGCAAACGTCGTGCTCGTGCTTGAGGCCATCACGTGCATCAGTCAAGTTTGCCAACTCACGTTCCAGCTGGCTGATGGGGGTGGCATGCTGTGATGTGTCTTGCTTGAGACGATCTACCTCAGCTTCAAGGGCAGCCTTGTCCCCCTCAAGGTCACGAGCGCGCACCACCTCGGTGCCGGACTTCGATTCGTCTGGTGTTATTCTCGTGTCCCTGTGCTTCCGGTTCCTCCTCTTATTTCTCGTCTTCATTTTCTTCACGGCCGCCGCATCGTCATCATCCCGGGACTTTCTGACCTCTGCTTCAAGGTCGTCGCCGTCACCGGCCGTGTCCCCAGAACTCGCGTCGTCCAACGTCGTGTTCGCCTCACCGTTCCTGGACGCTGCACCCTCGGTGGCGGACGATGCGTCGCCACCGTGTCGCTGGTCGTCCCGCGATGCCGGCCCGCCGCACGAGCCCGCACGAGCCTCGACGCCGACCTCGTCAGCGCACGCATCGTCGCCGCCTTCGTCGTCGGCCCCAGGTGACGCCTTGCCGCACGAGCGCGCCACAGCCTCCATGGCCTGCGCGGGCAGCGTGACGCCGAGGTAAGCACCGAGGTGCTCGAGGGCGGTGATGGCGCGCCGCTGCTCGTCGGCGGTCATTCTCCCGGGAAGGCAGAGGTGCATGAGGGTCTCGACCGGCTTATGTAGTAGGACCAGGTCGTAAACTCCGGAGGCGGCCATATCAAGGAACGCCCGCTTCAGCGCCCATAACTCGTCGAAGGCGATATCGTTGTGCAGGGGGCCGAAGTCAGGAGATGGTGGGATCCGGCGTACGTTGATCGGGTAGAACATGTCGGGACGGGGTCCTTCCCGTTGGGCGCCAGATGTAGGGTTTTGCGGCTGCATCTAGCCCTGAACCCTTTAGAGACGAAGCCGAGACCCAAATAGACGCATCTTTACTGGTCCAAGCCTTGGCCGCAACTGACCGCTGCCAGCGGCTGCCGCGTGACACGAGCGCAAATGCGGTCGTCGTTGTCTTCTACGCGCTCACAGGCGCCGAGCGCCAGCATACTATCTATCTATCTATCTATCTATCTATCTATCTATCTATCTATCTATCTATCTATCTATCTATCTATCTATCTATCTATCTATCTATCTATCTATCTATCTATCTATCTATCTCTGCCGTCAGCGTCCGGGCGGTCTCCTGGTTGTCTCCATACCTTGTAATATACCGAAATTGACATAGCAGTGGATCAGTGTATGACAAACACTATTCACTAGTCATGACATGAATAACGCAAAACGCCTCTCGCGTACGTTAAGACAGCCTGTCCCTAAATAACGAGTGGCACATACTCGCATACCAGATTTATTTTTATGCGTGTATGTGCCACAGGTGATTCACAGTCTCAATTAACACAGCAACCGCGAACATACAGATCGAAACGCAAGGCAAGTGAGGGAGCTGAAGGCAGAACTCCCCTGGAAGGCGCTCGACTGCCATCCGCTCGTCCAAGTGGTCCTCCAGAATGACGCAGTGTTCTCTTCATTTCTCATGAGGGTGGGCGATGGCTCATGCTGACCGAGTATCACGTCAGGTTGATTGAGAGCCGCTTTGTGACACGCAAGAAGCCGCCTTTAAGTGCCCTGAAGGCATACGACTATACAACGGCAATGTGGACGTCGACCGCTATAACGACCGTTGCCTCGACGCTGCGGTCAACGTGTTACGTCATCCCGCATGCGACAACATAACTGGCTATCAGAACGAGCAGGTACACAGGGATTCCCTGACTAAGGTGGCCAAGATGAACGCAAGCGACATGGGTCGCCTGCAGGCCTCAGTTTATCTGACCATCGGCACGCCGTACATGATCACGGCCAACATCGGCGTAAGCGACGGCCTCCTCAATGGAAACATCGGCACCTTGCGGTAGATCGAGCGTGACAAACACGGCAACTTTGTGCGACTGTGGCTTGAATTTCGAACGCTCAGGGCAGGCATTGTCGTCCAGCCAGGGCGAAGCGCATCGCTACCGCACACTCCTCAATAATACTGAAACGGATGCCCGTGGTAATAAGAACCACCACAACCACGATATACGGCCGAAAATATCTCGTGTAAGATGACACACTTTCCCCTTGCGCAAGCAAACGTCTTAACTATATATAAGTCGGAAAGGGTCCCATACGCCCAGCTAATCTACGCATGCGATAAGCGCCAACGCCTCAAGTTGGTCTACGTAGCACTTTTCAGGGCTACCAGCCTAGACGGCCTATACCTCACCCCAACGCAAAAGTTTACTTCAGGTTCCGACATGTCACTGGCTCTATCGACAGACAGTCTGTCGACGACATGACCCGCCTAGCAAACAGGCCTCTAGACGTACAGCCTATGCATGCGCACGTTGACGACATTAAAAATACGGTCTGCTCACGGAAACTGGCGTGTTAGCATTTTCTGAAACCTGGAGCTATGAGCCCACTGTGTCGTCCACAGAAAACGGCTTCATTGTAGTTGTGGAGGCGTGGGTACATACAAAAGTATGGCGATGCGCAACATCAACGTAGGCCGCATCCCACTTCGCCGGCCGCCAGACACAATAAAACACACAGACAAGCAGCGGAGCCCGCGAGGTCTGCGTTGCGGACATCAAATACAATAACAAAGACATTCCGCTCGCAGCCATCTACCTGGGAGTTGTCAAGAACCCCTTCCACACATGCACACGGGTTCGTGAAACGTACGTGCGTTCATCATAGCGCACAAATATAAGCAATACATAGCAGCTTGCCGCGTCTGGTATTAAAGGGGCCCGGCAACACTTTTTGAGCAGGGTCAAAAAGCGCTGCCAATCGGTAGTCGAGACTCCCGAGAATACGCGAGCCAAATATTATAGCGAAGCGAGCGGCCTGGAATTTACAATAAATTCTCAAATCAGCTGAAAATCGCTCCCTCTTCTCTCGACAAATGATGTATTAGTCCGCAATATATGACGCGATTGCCGGCAGTTCCACCATAGGCTGATGTATAATCACGATAACACCCTCAATATTACCTAGTTGTTAATTTGAGGTTCAATAAGTACACTAATATGTATGTTTATATTGTGTTATGCCGTGAAAACACCGAACAAACATTAACATTAGCACTGCGTTCTCACCGACAGCTGTCTGCTCGTAGTTGCGTGGTTGCGTTTTCTTCACCATGTGCAGTGCCGAAATCGTGAAATTTCTGTGCTTTGACCATCGCCGGTTGCCATGAGAGTGGCAGCCGTTCGAGTGTTGCCTCGTCAAGCTGGAAATTGCATCGTCGGCACGTTCTCACGACCAGACCGAGGCAGCGGTGCAGCATTTTCTCCGATAACATTGCTGGCGCCGGCTAGCTTAGGATACCTGTGTTCACTGTATGGCGAGAGTCCCGTTCGCTGTCCAGTATTCATCGAGCCGTACCTCGGCGTATCCTCCCCGTAGTCTCAGGTTCCCGAGAAACCGCGACACAGCAACCAAGCAGACTCGCATTTTCATGGTAGCTGCAGACAGCCGGGGGATGGGTCCACGCCGGCCCGATGCCCCACGATCCTTTCTTCTAGACTTTAGTTCTTTGTTGTCAGCCCGCACTCGCTGTGCGCCCGCATTCGAAGAGCAAACAGCATCAAAGTACCGTCACTGGGAGAAGGGTGCACGCAGCTTTGCCGTGTTGAATACGATTCAAGCGCGAGCAGTGCGACGAGGCGGTGTATCGGGGTGTGGGTCGAAATCCATCTCAGCTGTCATTCGTTCCAAACGCGCAAGCAAGTTTGCGTCCATGGTTGGCAGAGCGATGAAAACACTACGGCAGTTCGAGGTGCACACCCAACATTACCAAACCGACTCGCAGTTTTCAAGCACGCGCGATACACGGTGCCATGGGCTCCGCCGCTCGACGACGACCGCGCGAGCCGACCGGAAGTGGCGCCACAGACCACGTGGTTGCGCCGAGACGCCAGAGCGAAAAAAAATGAAGAAAAAAATGCTGCCGGCGCTGACGTCGCCTCCTCGCACCTCCGCCCTCCCTCCCTTCACGACGCGCGCAGCTTTCCGCGCGCTCGCTGCGTTGAGATGAGAGAGAAAGCTGCGGAACGTGATCTCTATAATTTGGTAACACCATTTAGACTTGACGGATTCGAAAAATTTTTGCGGCATATGACTCGTGAAGAGTCATACGTCAATAATGAGACTATTCCAATATAACTAAAAAAGGTGTTGCAGGGCCCCTTTAATACCCATGTTGCTGTTGGCATCGTTACGGAACTGTAAACAACTGGTTATATAACACATGTGCGATTCATCTGTAATACCATTGGCACATATTTTTAGCGTCACTTGGTAACGTTTTGCGCAATGTAAAAAATTACGCCACAGTCACCATCCCGCCACATGCTTCGCACAACATCGATTCCCGTGGTACGTGGGATCTGCCAAATTTTTTCCATGCGCAAGTTCGCCCAATAAAGAATTTCGCCTTTATCAGCTTAAATATTTGCCTTCCTCACCATCACGACCACGTGACAATAGCAAAATGGAGAATTTTCCTATGGCAAAAAAACTTCAGGACCCTAGTTTCTGGCATTCATTTGACAATTGACTGGAAGCTTAAACATTGATATTTGTTTGCAAATTTCTTTAGCTTATATAAAATCTGATCCAAAGAAATAGAGATGTTATTCAGGCAGCCTTAAAACAGAAATGTTTATGTAAAAAGTTCATTCTTTTACAGTTGCCTGTGATAGGCATAGGGGTAATCATTCTAATGACCACTCGCAGACTATTTTCTCTAAATTTGCTAATTATAAGCTTGTATCGTCGTCTCCATCACATTCTCTAATAAAAACACTTGAAGGAGTTCCCAGGTCTAATTCATCGATAAAGAAATTTCTAGAGCCGTAGGTATTCTTAACACGTTCTTTACCGGCTACTCGAATATTATCAGGATTTGTGACGTAATGTTTCCAACAATCACTTAATGAGAGCGAGATTTCGTTCAACAGGAAACACGCGTTAGCCAACAATGCAAGCGAGTGTTTACCAGTAAGGGATCTTCGTTCTATTTTGTTTGCCAGTTATTGCTGCAACCCATTGGAACGTGTCGTTGCTGAATATAGTTACGAGGTTACGGGGCTCAAAAATGCGTTGTCATAAAAACCTGCAGTTTTGAAATATGTGCTCAGAATTACCAAACTCTTGTCTAACTTTTATATGTTCTCCCATGTTCTCGATGTATCTTGAAAAACTCATGGGCGACTTCTCAATTTTCATGTCATATGATATTTTATCCGACTGCAGAATGTTGTTTGAATTGCGCTGCTTAGACTGCCGTGAGACATTGTTTATTCAATTAACGTACTCCTGCAGAACAGAACGCAAAACATCAAAGTGCGCGGATGTTCTGCGCCCGTAGCGTTTTGCGTGATCCTTCCGTCAGTGCTCGTTTATTTAAGGCGAAATACTTAAATACCTCATCAAACGCGAAATTTGACCGTCGTCGTCGGCGTCGCGCGGCATCGGGAACGAGTGATGCAAAAAATTATTATCACGTGATGACGTCACAGATTCCCAAAATATAACGTTATCATGACGTCACACTGACGTCACTGTAACATCACGTGACGTAACATTACATGATCAAGTCATGACATTGTAGCTTGGTAATAGCTTGTCCGATCGCCGAGGCAGTGCAAAGCCTCGTTAGGCGCAGAAAGCTTTCGAAGGGTGGCGGGGCGGGATGAATACATCGACTGAGGAAAAATAGATGGCTTTCCCATTCGAGTAGTCGTCGTGAATGCATGCATAGGCGTCCCTATGAGTTCTTTTAGCTGCTTTAGCATTAGTCATAGTACAATCCAACTAGCCCGCAAGAACGTCCTGCTAACGTGGATATATGTACGATGTATACTGCAGATTACAGGTACAAGCCATTGTACAGGAACAGCTGTCGCCGCAATATGTATTAATTGTTTACTTAACGCAGTGACCTCTACATTGTTCGCTGATAATAGCGTTGTACTGAGAAAACGTCGACCTATGAACATATTATTCTTAAGTGAACGTTACCATTAATATATGAATTGCACAAGAAGGGGAGAATGCAACTTAGCATTGGTAAAACAACCTTTCGATATAACAACAAAGAAATCATGCATTGTTTATTGTGACAATCCTAATAAATCAGCCTGCCCAGTAGCGTCTTTTAGCCGCTAAACTCGCATGGTTGACTATTATTAAAGACGATAGTCTTTCTTGGGGAACTTAAACGCAGAAATTTTGGTCTGTCTTTCTGTCTTTCTGTTTGTCGGCACGTCACTCGATTCAGCCACCCGGCCAAAGTTGAACCACTTGCCCAAAGCCCAGCCATCTTGAACGGCTGACTAGGTTCATACTTGTGTACACTGTTGATCAAAAACCAAACATTACGCATATATGAGGCGCAACATCTCTAGGTAAGTATTAGGTGGTGTGTTCCTTTAATAGAAAATACATAGATACGTAATTCTAGAGACCCTAGTTTCTTAAGCTACGCTGAAAATGCGACTGCGCTGAAACTTGCTTTCCTCCGTGCCCTTTGCACGAGCTTATTGTTGTGTTTTGGTTTCGGCTCATTATTGCGCTGTACGAATGCCATGAGGCGCCGCTCTGGCATTCCTGTTTTACCCAGGCGACGTGTAAATAAAAGAGTGTGTGGAGAGTACTCGTTGAGTGCGGACGTTTCTTGTGCTTCGGCGCTTCGCGCCAAACCGCGTGTTCGGGCTGGCTGGCGTCCCCGCCGGTCGCGTTGGTAACCGCCGGTCTTCGCCTGCTGCTGGGCCGGGAGTACCAGCCCGCAACACAGCACTCATGTTTTCCGACGTATTGCCAGACGGTGTCCATATCTCACGCAGCGCCTCTTCTATCGTCTTTAGACGACATTTGCAGCGAAGCACGCAGATACGTGGCCAATTTTTAACGCGATAGCGTTAGAGAGCTCGTGTCGGCGAAATTCCGTTGTCGGTGTCGGCACCGTTGGTTGTGAGCGAAAAATCGACCGTGAGCGAAAAATCGAGAAAGCAGCAAATAAAATAAAGAATAACAATTTCGGCTTCATTGAGGATCGAACCCGGCCGTTCGCATGGCAAGCAGGTGTCCTACCACGAAGCCACGAGATCACTTGCAGCTACTTCGGAAAAAAACACTACATAAATGCTATGTAGTGGAAGGAGTCTCCTTCACGCATTTTGTTCGACAGGTGTCACGACGAAAACGAGCCCATTCGGCGATCTGTAGGCGCATTTGGGAGACCATCAAACTACGTCGAAAAAGGCCGGTATAGTGCAGCCATCGCCGCTAAAAACACACACGAACTTTCAAACAGCTCTAAAAATGGACAACTATGTCCATCTAGCGGAAAACATATCAACAAGCAAACAGCAAACGCTAGAAATGTGCTGCCATCTGTGAGGCATTGTGAAACTCTTTATGGCCTCCGAGATGGCGAGCGCGCGGCGTGTATCTTAGAGGCCATGCGACTCTTGCTTTAGATCGAAAACCTGTGCCATTCGCGAGCGCGCGCGCGCGCGTGCGTGTGTGTGTGTGTGTGTGTGTGTGTGTGTGTGTGTGTGTGTGTGTGTGTGTGTGTGTGTGTGTGTGTGTGTGTGCGCGTGTGTGTGTAACAAAACACATTAATAAGTATGCACCTAGTGGTTGAAGTGCGCACTAGGGGCCGGATTTCGCTATTGCGTTCAACTCTTAAAGGCGAAGCTTAAGGGTCCCCCAGTTTTTCTGTCTCGTTTTCTTCATATTTCTTTATTTGCGTTTCGTTCTTTCTTTCTCTATTTAATTCTTTCTTTCTCGCCCTTTCTATTTTATTTTTGTTTCTTCCCTCTCTTTCGTTCTCTGTCTGTTTCTTTCTTTCTCTTTCTGTCTCGCTCTCTACATTTTATCTGTTTTTCGTGTCAGTTTATTTGTATATCATTCTCTCTCTTTCCATGTGTTTCTCTCTGTTAGACGCAAAATAATAAGAACTAACAGACAATAATGCCAAGGAAAGTATAAGGGGCGGTATTTGTAGTAATTAGGATAATAATTTGAAGAATATAAATTGGACGAAAAGTTAACTTGCCGCCTGCAGGGACCAAACCTGCGACCTTCGAATAACGCGTCCGATGCTCTACCACTGAGCTACGGCGGCGGTCATCCTCTCGTCCACTTTATGGGGTATATATCTGCACATAAATCTAGGAATGTTAGTCAGCGCCGATCGCAGCCATGGCGGCGAGTGTGGAACACTCTTTCTCTGCCTGTTGGCGTCACGCAGCACTTGATCTTTCTTACGAGTTGGCAGCTGACCAATAATCCCTCGCATACTCCCTCAACGCATCAAGTCTACCAGAACGAGACCCTCGCTATGTATGAAGGTTATGGACTAGTTTTTATTGCGATAGCAATTATATGAACAATCTTGACGGGTTTTTGCCGTGGCCGTCGCCATCATGTCCTTCCGATATGATGTCAAAATTGATAAGATCCCCCCGAGCATTGTATGTTCTACTGTGCGTAAAAGCGCGCGAGCGGGACGACGTACACGGCCGAAGCAGAGTTCAAACGAGCCAGCCCATTCCCGTCGCTGGCAGGGTGCATGCGATGACATCACCCCACTCGGGAGGCCTGCCGTCGAAGCATACAGGAAACACCCCGCCCGTCTTTAACGAGCTTTAAAGGAAGCGTAGGGGGAAGGGGGAGTGTCGCTCGAGGAGCAACTTTGAACTTTGAATCTAAGGGCGCGGTCATGATCGCTGGCGCGCGTGCTATCTCGAAGCCATAACAGCGGGCGGCTAGTATACATTTCTACGTGCTGCGCTCTCAGCGCGAAGTGACTATGCGGATATGATCGCTCCCTGGAGCGGCCGTATTCTCTTACACCAGCGTTTTGTAGTTACGCGAGATCGGATACAAAACAGTTGGCTGCCAGCCTCACTTCGCGTAACACTAGAAATTGTTGCTATCGCATTCATTACTTCGCCCTTGCGGTGAAACTGTGACTTTGTTTTTTGTTAGACACAATATTAATGAGAACAGAAGACAATAATGCCAAAGAAAGTATAGGGGGTGTTATTTGTAGTAATATTGCTCTCTGTTTTTCCTATCATTTTTTCGTGTCTGATTATTTCCATCTTTGCCTCTCGTACTATGTCTTTCCCTGTTTTTCTATCTTTTTATGTCTTTATTCGTTTTATTCTCAATTTCTTTCTATGCCTGACTATCTCTCTTTCTTCGTCTCTCTATTTTCTCTTTCTTACTATCTCTTTCTCTCTTTCACGTGTATCACGTGCTCCATTTCGCCGAGCAGAGCTTTAACTTAAGGCTCGCACCTACTGTACTCGCTAGTGGGGCTTCACTATTTACTGTGGCGAACACCGACCTGAGGAGTTTTGCACGACGGAGCACATGTTACCGATAGCTTTAACAACTTCGTTAAAAAGCAACCCGCACCCCTCTATAATCACCCATCCCCGATAGTAAGGACAACGATAATAGGACAGTAAAAACAACCAATGCTTTGCATTTATTATTCACGTCCTGGAAAACAGATGACGAATGTAGACGCCCCAAGTAGTCTAATATACCGAAGTACAACAACGTTGTTTAAAAAAAAAAACTTCAATAAAACGAACTTTAAACGCTCACTCATGACGTTTCTTGCAGAGCCTTGCGCTGTAAACAAAGATATCACTAAAACTGTTGCTTTGTTCTCTAGCAGGAAAACACATTCCTAGTAAGTGTTGTTTGCTGCGAAACTCCTTGGCAGTATGCCCAAGGGCGAGTTTCCACACACAAAAAAAGAACAATGAAAGGTTACCTCCTCTGTTCTTGGATCATAATAAGACCTGGCAGCTTGCAAATTTTTCAGCAGTGTTTTTGATACGCACGCAACAAGAAACTGCAGCTTATGGAATACACAAAATCCCGCAAGCCTCTGCGAATGGAGGAGTCATACGCGGGAAAGCATGGATCTCTGAATTTTCATTACACCTATATTTAGAAGTAGCGCACATTGGACGGGGACAAATGGGACAAGAAGGACACGACACTCGCTACACTCGCAACTGAATTTACTTCAGAAAAAAATACTTCATGTATATGCACCCAAGCACCCCCGAGCGACACGGAAATTAATCAGACCTCAATAAAAATTTATCAAAGAACAAATTTTGTGCACACTCAAGTGATAGGATAACCGATGCAAGTGTAAAGATGAACCAACAGTCCATGTATTCTCATCTACGAACAAATTTCTGCGGACACTCAAGCTATAAAAAGACCAAAACACAGCAAAGCATGTGAAGCTTATACGCTTTAAAAATAATATACAGTCCAGGGTGATTGCAAGATGTTCCACTAGAAACCTACACGCGCTTAAAACGGAAATAGGAGGCATGAATGAGGACGTAACAAAAGTAACACTAGAAATTAAAGACCTTCTAGGAATGTGGCTTCCCGAAGATTTAATAAAACTGATGCTTGACTAATGCAGCAGCCTTTCTCTTTTGCTAATGTGAAACGCTTTAGCGATTTCTCTAGTTAATTGATTTCCATGATGGAAAACCACGGAAGTGTCATCAAATAGGGGCAAGCAGCCACACTGAGAACAGTGTCCCTTTATGCGGGAATGATTATTACTTTCTAAGGACCTCTTATGTTCTGACAGCGTGGTGTCATTCCCATATAAAGGGACACTTTCTCAGTGTGGCTGCTTGTCACTATTTGGTGACACCTCCGTGGTTTTCCGTCACGGGAACCAACTAACCAGGGAAATGGTTGAAGCGTTTCACATTAACGAAAGAAAATACTGCTGCATTAGTCAATCATCAGTTTCATTAAGTCATCGGGAAGCCACCTTCCTGGAAGGTCTTTAAGTTGTAGTGTTGCTTTTGTTACGCCCTCATTCATGTCTCCTATTTCCGTCTTAAGCGTGTGCAGGTTTCTAGTGTTCTAGTGGAACATCTTGCAATCACCCTAGAATCTATATCATTTTTAAACTGTATAGGCTGCGTGTGGTTCGTTGTGTTTTGGTTTTTTTATCGCTTGAGTGTGCGCAGAAAGTTGTTCGTAGATAAGACTACGTGGACTATTGGTTCATCTCTACACGTGCATTGGTTATCCTATCACTTGAGTGTGCACGCAATTTATTATTTTATAAGTTTGTATTGAGGGTTGATTCATTTCCGTGCCGCTCGGGGGTACTTGGGTGCATATATACGAAGTATTTTTCCTGAAATAAATTCAGTTGCGAGTGTAGCGAGTGTCGTGTCGTTCTTGTCCCATTTGTCCCCGTCCAAAGTGCGCTGCTTCACAATATAGGTATAATGATGAGTCACCAACTAGCCCAGCTCTCAACGCTATTAAACTCTTTGAATTGTGCCTGCAATTTAGGCTACACACGTGGTACAAACGAAACCGCAAAGAAAGGCATTTTGGTATTTTAGGTAAATGTAACGAAGATGCAGTAAAGTACATGCAATAAGTACAGCGGACAAACGAAAAGCTTAACTCCGCTGTAAAAGTGAGAAGCTTGTTAATTCGCAAGTTAAAGCGCTTATGTGACGTTTTACATCCGTTGTTGTAACAGTCAAGGCGTGGAGCTTTGTTTAGGAGCGACTACGAATTGAATGTCCCTGTGGGAAGGACCTCTGTAATGATTGCGCTGCATCACGAACTAAGGACTTATCTGAGCTCGGTACTTTCAAGGTGTTAGATATTTAGTTTCGAGAAAAACGCTAACGCAGAAAATATGCGCGAGCAAAACAAATGTCAAGCCGGTCCGTGCACCTCGCATACGCACAAGAGGATGGATATCTTGTGAAATAGGTGAAAACACGCATATCGGAAGTGTACTTCATTGCATCTTCATTACGTTTACCGAAAGTACCAAAAATCTTTTCTTTGTGGTTTCCCTTGTACTGCATGTGTAGCGTAAAATGCAGACACAATTCAAAGAGTTATTCTATTCGTATGACCCCTCTATTCGCAGGTTTGCGTGATTGAGTCAGTATTCCATAAGCTACAGTGTGTTTCTTGTTGCGTGCCTTTCAAATAGAATGCTAGGAAATTCGCAAGTTGCAAGGTCGTCCTACTATCGAACGTTCCATTCTTCTTTTCTTTTTTTGAAGCTCGCCTTTGGGTGCAGTGTCAAGGAGCTTCGCAACAAATAGCGTTTTTTAGGAATGCGTCTTCCTCGTAGAGAGCAAAACAACATTTTCAGTGTTACCTTTGTTCACAGCGGAAGCCTATGCAAGAAACGTCAGTCGTAAGCGCTAAAAATTCGCTTTATTGCGGTCTTTCAAAAACAAAGACGTTGTACTTCGGTACTTCGGCGTGCAGCTTTGTTTAGGAGCGAGTGCGAATGTAATGTCCCTGTGGGAAATTCCTCCGTAACGATTACGCTGCTCCGCGTAGTGATTACTTATAAGAGCTTGGTATTTTCAAGATGGCAGATATTTAGTTTCGCGAAAATCACTTGGACAGAAAAAAATACGCGCGTAAAATCAATGTCAAGCCTATCCGCAAGTGCACCTTGCATACGCACAAGAGGACGGATATCTTGTGAAAAAAGTACAAAGACGCATTTCGGTAATGTACTTTATTGCATCTTCAGTATATTTACCTAACGTACTAAAATCCTTTCTTCGCGGTATCCCTTGTACCAAGTGTGTAGCCTAGAATTAAAGCACAATTCAAAGAGATCCATGCTTTTCCGCATATGGCTTCTCCGTTCGCAGAAGCTTACGTCATTCAGTCAAGTGTGCCATAAGCTACAGTGTGTATCCTGTTGCGTGCATATCGAATACAATCCTAGAAAATTTTCAAGCAGCAAGGTCTTGCTATGATCGAAGAGCAGAGGAGGTAGCGATCCATTGTACTTTTTTTAGGAGGCTCGCCCTTGGGCATACTGCCAAGAATTTTCGCAGCAAACAACATTTACTAGGAATTGGTCGCCCTGGTAGAGAACTAAACAACCGTTTTATTGATATCTTTGTTTACAGCGCAAAGCTATGCAAGAAACGTCATTCGTGAGCGTTTGTTGCTCGTTTTATTGCGGTCTTTTGAATACAACAATGTTGTTCTTCGGTACATTACACTGCTTGCGGCGTCTATTCGTGGTCTGTTTCGCTGGACGCGAATATTAAATGTGAAGCAGTCCTTCTCTTTATTGCCTTATTATTGTTGTCCTTGCTATCGGAGAAGGATTATTGTAGAGGGGTGCGGGTTGTTTTTTAACAGCTTCGCTGTTAAAGCTGTCGGTAACTTGTGTTCCGTCGTGCAAAACTTCACAGGTGGGTATTCGGCGCAGTAAATGGTCAAGCCCCACTACCGACTACAGTAGGTACGAGCATTAAACGAAAACTCTGCTCGGCGAAGTGCAGCACGTGATACACTAGAAAGAGAGAGACAAAGAGATAGAAAAGAATACAAAGAGAAAATAGCGAGAAACGAAGAAAGATAGAGAGTCATAGGTAGAAATAAAAAGAGAAAATAATGGAATAAAGATATAAAAAGATGGAAAAACAGAGAAAGGCATAGTACGAGAGAGAAATATGGAAATAAACGGACACGAAAAAGAGATAGAAAAAAGAGAGAACAAGACAGAAAGAGAAAGAAAGAGAGAAATAAAGATAAACAAAGAATGAGAGAGAGAGAGAGAGAAGCAGAGAGAGTTAAAGTTAGAAAGACGGAGAAACACATAGAAATACAGAGAAAGATATACAATAAAACAGGTACGAAACATAGATTGAAAAGCAGAGAGCGAGACAGAAAGAAACAGCAGAGAGCGAAAGAAAGGGAAGAAAGAGAAATAAACATAGAAAGATCGAGAAAGAGAAAGAAATAAATTGAGAGAGAAACAACGAAATACAAATAAATATAAAGAAACAGATACAAAGAAGTGATAGAAGAAACTGAGAGAAAGAGAAGAAAGCAAAAAATTCGCTGCGTATCTGCGTGCTTCGCTGCAAATATCGTCGAAAGACGGTTCTGCGCCGTTTCTGCGCCCTTTGAGCGCAGCCTAAGATACACTAGCATTTTCGGCGCCGCCTAAGAAACACTAGGGTCTTTAGAATTACGTATCTATGCATTTTCTAGTAAAGGAACACACCACCTAACACTAAAGTAGTGATGTTCTGCCTCAGATATGCGTAATTTTTGCTTTTTCATCGACAATGTTCACAAGTATGAACGCAGCTACCATTTCAAGATGGCTGGGCGTTGAGCAAGAGCTTAAACATTGGCCTGGTGGCTGATTCGTGTGAGACACAGACCAAAATTTCTGCGTTTAGGTTCCCCGAGAAAGGTTATCGTCTTTAATAAATAAAGAGATATAAGGAAGGCCACCCAGCTGCTATTTTGATTCAGGTCACTAGTGCGAAGCCTGCGATAAGATGATATGAGCCTTTTTATTATTGTATACACGATGTCGCGTTCACTGCGAACCCTTTGTATGCCAGGATCCACATTTGTGGACAAAACATATTAGTGAAGTGCAAGCAAGCTAGCCAACGCATTGCCTTAAAAATCGATTTCAAATCTTGGCATTGCTCGAACATTTGATAAAAACATTTTTGTGCCACCTTCCATGAACAAACAGCAATAAGTGCGCACAGAACGTGGTGTTCTCCTCATGTCGCCTGTAGAGGTGTATGCCTACATTTTTTTTTATAAGTTCACTATAAATGCGTGAATGCTCTTATATTATGTTGCATTATTCGAGAAAAACAATGGTTTAGCTTGTTGTTCTGTGAGTCTTGCTCCACAGTCAGCCGCGAAAGTTAAGTTCAGTTGTCGCTGAGGCGTCCACATTTGTGGACGCCAGTCAAAGCGGGTTCCTGTAAGAAGCTGATAGAACGCCGCATGGTAGTAGGACCCGCATCGCTGCCGAGCGGCTCTGCACAAAACATTGTCTAATATACCTAATTACGCCTTTTAGATGCTATTTAGAATTATTTGCCTTATTCGGGACGTGAATTAAGTGATGAAGATATACATGCCCTAATTTTCGAGCTGACTAGCGGAAGCGAACGTTCGGACTTGGAGAGCACTGATACTTAGCGCGTTGAAGTAGGGCCCTCAACAAGCGAAGGCCTCTTGAACAATTAAAGCTGAAATTTGGGCTAGTTGGTCTTGACTTAAATACCTAATATAGTGGAACAAAAACAAAGACAGAGAAAGAAGCACACAGGACGACCGCTAGACTTCAACTGAAAATTTTACTCTGGACACGTGACATGTAAAGTGTAAAACAACATCTAAACTGATGGAAACGTCACCATTCTGCCTTCGCATCAAGCTGCACGTGCCAAGCTACGCGTCGCGCATGCGCCCTTCCAAGAAGCCAATCTCCTTTTTCGTTAGGACAATTGAGGGCACACTTACACACCTATCCGCCTCCCTGTTTATATACATGGCCTCACAGATCTCACGTCGTATCTGGTCATGACCCCTTCCCAGCACCCGAGTTGCACCAAATGCTGGGGCGCACCCACAACGCTTACAATGATGGGCCAAGTGGCCCCCCGCGGCAAGCGATGAAACCGCTGTTCGATGCTCTCTTAGCCGGTCATTCAAACAGCGCCCCGTCTGTCCCACGTAACATTTTCCGCACGACAAAGGGATACTGTAGACGACGCCTTCAACACAGGAAACGAAACTGGTAGCATGTTTTTTTGTGCATCCTTGCTCTTGAACAATGTTACTTCTGTTGGTGAAAGCATTAAATTTGATCATAAACATGAACGCGTTGATAAAGATCAAAGACATTAAAAACGATAATGAACACGATGAAGTAGAGCTGTGAGCAAGCAAATGGGCCATCAAAGTTGATTATGATGGTGATTATGAAAGCGTTGACCTGTGGAGATTAAAACGCTGATGATGGCGATAATTAACGATGATGATGAAAGCGTTGAATCAGAGCCGTTTGGAAGCGTTCACGTGAACGTTTAAGATGATGATGATGATGATATTATTGATTAGCGCGTTGAACTGACGATGAAAGAGTAATTATGGGGTGTGTCCAGATAAGATCGAACACGAGGTCCTGGTCAGCATTCCCAATTTTGATGAAATATACTGCAGATACAGTTATTACGCCCAGAAGAATGGTTTCCAAGTTAGTTTTGTGAAACAAAAATTTGTTCGCCTGAAAAATATATATATACAGTTTGGCCACAACAAAATCTTTGCTGCCAATTTCGTGATTTCTCATCTTTCACCGCACCTTGGGAAAAAACGGTGCAATTTTCGGTCACGATATTTATGCTCACCAAAGAACAAGTAAAATAAAATTTTATGAGTATACAATTTCCCTTACTTGTCTAAGGACTCTTGAGTAAAAAAAATCACAAACAAAGCAAACCGCACAAAAAACCGGTATTTCAGGAATTTATTGCTGCAAACAAGTTAAACTGAGGATAATAAAACTCGCTACATATCAATTTTCCTGTATTGCTCTCCATTAAAATAATTTCCGTAGTTTTGTCGCGCTCCCTTTTACTTTACAATTGGGCTGAATCACAAGTTGCTTACGAAAAATCCGAATTTGAAAATACTTTTCTCGAAAAAATTTTTCTTAAATATTTTCAACATCCCTCTGATTGAAGTCAAAGATGTCATATACCATTCTGCGTAAAAAACGTTCCATTATTTTGGTTGCTAACAAGTTTTAATGTGTCACGTATGACCAACTTAGCGTAGTGGCCGCGCCGTTACGCTAACTTGGCAACCGTTGTTAATTGCCAACAAGGTCCATATTATACAACGAAAACTGCCGAGAATTTTACAGTTAGCGCCTCCAGTACAGCAGGCATACATTTTTCCCCAGCTGTTATGTCCGAAACGGGCAATATCGTGATAAACGCACAGGTTGCCGCTTCGGACAAAATATCGTGATAAACGCACATGTTGTGTGGCGGAGTGGCTGTGCTGCTTAGCTCGTCTTCGTGCAGTTTTTCCTATTTTATGTGCCTCCAGTTGCGTGTTCTCTTGCACACTGAATTTCTGAGCGTCGGACATGATCCCAGCAAGGGGTGCGGGCCCCCCGGGACCGCCCCCTACGAAGCCTCCTGAGCTTCAGCCAGGTACCACGCCAGACCAACCACAGCAGATGTTAGCGGCGGTAACCAACATCGGGTCAACCTCTGGCGCTGGATTGCAGCCTCCAACGGCTACAGGTCAGAACTATACTCCGTATTTTGCCAATCTCTCGCTACCACCTGGCCAAGGTCCTCCCATGGAGACCATTTCCTGTCTCGGTGTCAATCTGCCTGAAGATCAGGATGAAGACTTTTCTGACACGTCAGAATCCTCTGCTACTATTACATACATGGATGCTGCCGTGATTTCTTCGAACGACTCGGAAAAAGACATTGATGTACCGCCTGTCAAACGCTGCCGCGGATCGAAGAGGTCGCTCATGCTACCCAACTCTGTGCCCGCTGAAAACACACCTAAGCCGAACTTGACCATCATATTCAAGCCAAGAAACCCTGAGCAAATTATCACACGCTTCAATCCACTAGCATTGAAGACAGCCTTTGAAGAGGCAGCTCCAGATGGCGTACTGCAAGTACGACCGAATGAACGCTTGAATCTCCTGGCTGTCGATACTCGCCATGCAGAAGCTTCTAAACGTCTACTGAAAGTATGAAGCATTGCTGGAGTACTTGTACAAGCCTACGAGCCACGACCGGCCAACTGTGGAGTAGGCGTCATCAAGGGAGTTCCTGTAGACCTTGATCAAGCGGATATTCTCGCTGCTCTCCTTCAAAGAGCTCCCGTCAGGTCAGTAAGGCGACTAGGATCGTCAGAAAGCGTCCGCATTGTGTTTGTCACGGAAAGTGCTCCAGAGTACGTCATCTTGGGCTACACACGTTACCGAGTGTACAAGTACGTTGAGGCTCCGAGAGAGTGCACCAAGTGTCAGCGTTTTGTTCATGTTGCTGGTGCCTGCAGGTTACAAGCACGATGCTGACGCAGCGGAGGCAACCACGACCGATCTACCTGTGGAAACGAAGAGCCACAGTGCCCTAACTGCAAGAAAAACATGAATGTACGTCTACTCGCTGCCCCATCTTGCGTAAAGAGAAGCAGATACATAATTACAAGATGAACAACAACGTTGGTTACAAATCAGCAAAAGATGCGCTGCGCCAGCAACAGAAACCCCGAGGTGATGGCCAAGTAATGACGCCCACAGCAGACAAAGGAACGCCGAAAAATCCGCCGCGAATCGACGACACAAATGACTTCCCGTCTCTACCGACTTGCCCACCAGCTCCAACTCCTTACATACGAGGTGCTCAGGATTGCTCATCTGGCCTGTCGAATGAGTCACGGACCCCAACTTCTTGGCGAGGATCACGCGAGTGCAGCGCTCGACAAGACCATGGAAACATATACTCATTGCTATCTGCGATTGTCGACGCTGTGCGCAGCTTCCTCACCCCAATGCCCTCTCCGGTGGCTAAGTCTATACTGATGCTGCTTGACTTTCTTTCTCCTGTTCTGGCACAATGGCGTTAACGGCCCAACGACTCAGTGTGAACAACATTAGAGAAAAGGGAACAATATTTCAATGGAATACCTGCAGCCTCCGCTGTCGTCTATCCGACTTCAGACAGTTTGTATATAAGCACCGCTTCCCTGTTATCGCCATCTCAGAGTCCCGAGTGCGCAGCTGCATTCGCCTTTCTGGATACGCTATCACAGTCTCACCGACAGGAGTAGATACCAGCAGAGTTCTCTTGGCTGTTCGCAATGACTTAACTTTCAACGTTCACCGCATATCAGCCGAATATGCTGCAGTGACAGTGAAGTGGGACACTTTGGCCTTCACGGTGATTGCGGCATACATACCACCTCGAGCTACATTTGATGTGGACGGGCTGCAGGACATAATAGATGGAACACCTGGACCACACATACTAACTGGGGACTTCAATGCGCATCACCCTGCCTGGGGAGGTAGGAAGACTTCAGTCCGCGGTAGGCGCCTATTTGATATAGCTCATTGCAACAACCTGGCGATTCTTAACGACGGGCAGCTAACCTTCTACAAGAATGACCGATGCAGCGCGCTAGATGTCACCATTATCTCCGCGCACCTCATGTCTACGGCGACCTGGTTTGCAGACATCGAAAGTCACGGCAGTGACCACGTGCCAACCTACATCTCCTTGGGCCCTATGCGGAACACACAACGAAAGGTGGTTCGTTGCACTAACTCGGAGGTATATAACGCCACAATCGAAGAGTCAGACCCTTCTGGAATGACGTACGAGGAGTTTGTTGCTGCGCTCAATCGAGCAAAACAAAGTAGCACGAAACATCTGGAACCACCTCGCACTCATTCAACGATCGACGCTGAGTATGAGAGGCTCCGGGCAATTCGCCGCAGATCTGAAAGACGTGCTCGTAGGACATTGTCTGCAGATGACATTCGTGATGCCAGGCGACTGCAAAAGCAAATCCAACGTCACCTGGACAAGCTAGACAGGAGACAATGGCGGGCCTTCTGTTCCAAACTTGACCCCAGAAAACCACTGACTAGAATATGGGGCATTGTCCGCAGCCTAAAAACCCCGCCGACCCAACTGCATCCGTTCCGTTCGGTTGCTCTATCCTGTGACAGCAGCGAGTTGGAAATAGCGGAGGCCTTCTGCTCTAAGATCACTGCAGTAGTGGCGCTAGCAACTACGCCTCGTGCAGCAAAGAGGCTTCAACGACGCCGACCACCACTGAAGCGGATGAACCTTTTTCGATCGCGGAGCTGCTTGGGGCTTTGGCACTGGTGAACAAGGCGTCATCTCCTGGACCTGAGTCCGTTAGCTACGTCGAGTTAACGCATTTAGGCGACAAGGCGAAGATGCGCCTTCTTGCCATATTCAATGCCAGCTGGGAGAGTGGGCGTCTTGAACCTTGCTGGAAACGAGCTCGTGTCATCCCTATTCTCAAGCCTGGCAAGTCTCCAACGGATCTTAACTCCTATCGTCCCACTGCACTTCTCAGCTGCGTGGGAAAGCTGATGGAGAAGATGGTATTGATGCGCTTGGACTGGTTGCTCATGAAGATGAATGCATACCCTCCACAAATGTCAGGTTTTAGAAAGGGACGCAGCAGCATCGACAATGTGATTAGCCTTATCAACTACGTAAAAGTCAACAAAGCTAGAGGCAGCATCACTATCGGCGTATTCCTCGACATCAAGGGAGCGTTCGATAACGTGACTCACGAGTCTATCCTATACGCCCTGAAGTCTGTTGGAGTCGGTGGTCGTATGTACCGCTGGATCTGCGACTACCTCACCGATCGGTCAGTCTACATGTCCACGAAAGAAGGCGACACAACCCCGCACGCAGTGCAACGAGGAGTTCCACAGGGTGGTGTTCTAAGTCCGACCCTATTCAACATCGCCCTCATCGGATTGGAGAAACGCATCCCTGCATCGGTTGAAATCTCTCTATATGCAGATGACATCTGTATATGGAGCAGCGGTCGCAACAGACGTGTCCTACGAGCAAGGTTACAGAAAGCTCTCAATTCAATCGAGAAATTCTTACTCGCACGAGGTCTAACGATGTCACTAGAAAAATGTGCCGCCGTTGCTTTCACTAGGCGTGATGTCTCGCGCTATATGTTAAAGGGGTGGTGCCACTAAATTCCGAGGCTATAACAAGCCTGCTGTGGGTTTCCTCTGTATGCAAGGACATTCCACACGAAGGGTCGGACACAGCAAACGTTTAGAATATATTGCTACATGCATACTGCCAGCCCCTTGGACCATGCGCGTGTGCGCCGGACGAAGAGAAGGAAGATCTCTCTCTGCTCGGGCTCTTGGCTGAACCGGTCAGCGCTGCTACCACTCCTGTAAATATATCGTGTAGATAGTCTACGGACTACAGTCTACCGAGTCGTCATTCACGTAACATATTTGGTGGAGGTGGAACGTTCCCCGTCCTCACCACGAAGCTTCGCAGCGGCCTCACCGTCCAGTCTCCGGCCATGGCTACCACTGACAACAGCTCGTCTCTGTCTCCAGCTGCGGCGCCCACCACAACGTACCTTACGGTGTCCCACCCCCGCGACCCCGGTACATTTTCCGCCCAAGCTGGCCTTGACGTTGACTACTGGCTCAGCATGTACGAGCGTGTTAGACAAACCCACCGATGGGACCCCACCATGATGCTTGCCAACGTAATCTTCTACTTGGGAGGCACCCCGCGTGTCTGGTTCGAGACCCATGAGACCGAGCTCACCAGCTGGGACATTTTCAAGGAGCGACTACGCGACATCTTTGGGGACCCGTCCGGTCGTCAAATGACAGCACGAAAAGAGCTTGCCACCCGTGTCCAGTCATCGACCGAGTCGTACGTCTCGTACATTCAGGACGTACTCGCGCTGTGCCGAAAAGTGGACGAACAAATGCCCGAGGTTGAGAAGGTGGGCCACGTACTTAAAGGCATCGCGGACGACGCCTTCAATTTGCTCGTCTATACAAATGTGTCGACCATCGACCTCATCATTAAGGAATGCCGCCGCTTCGAAAGGGCGAAAAGCCGCCGCGTACTGCCTCAATTCGCTCGGCTACCGAACACGGCTGTCACATCAACGTGCTCCGATCTCGGCGCCACACCACCCTTTGAGGAGAATGTGACGCGCATCGTTCGACGGGAGCTTGAAGCCGCAAGTCCAGCGCCCTTCCACACACCTCCCTTTGACCAAGCCGCTGCCCAAGCACCCCCCACGGTCTTTGTTATCCAGGCCGTCGTGCGGCAAGAATTGCCAATCTCGGTTTCCCTGTCGCCTGCTCCGTCTCTCGACCCGAATACCGACCGACGCCAACGAGTGCACCCCGCAACGACTCCTATTTTCCTCCAAGATCCCGCAACCCATCGGAATGGGGAACACCCGACGACAAGCCCATCTGCTTCCGCTGCCACCGGGTGGGTCACGTCTCCCGTCACTGCCGCACCACCTGGACGCCGCCTTATTGGGGCCAATTCTCGTCGCCTTCTCGCCCATACGCTGCACCTCACCGGTATTCGCCCAGCCGTACGTACGCTGCCTCTGACGCACCCAACAGCCGCCCTACTGCTCGGTCACCGTCGCCCCAACGCCGTCGTTCCCCGTCGCCTCAACCACGCCGCTATTCCTCGCCGCCGAACTACGTCTCGTCCCGGACGGAAAACTAGGTCGTGCAGCTCCTGGAGGTAGTGCTGCATCATTTTCGTCTGAACCAAATCCTCCGTTGACGCTCCCTACGAACACGAACTTAATTGATCTGCAAGTGGACGGTATTTCTATGACAGCGTTAATTGATACTGGAGCTCAGGTGTCTATCATCAGTGCGCATCTCTGCCGTCGACTTAAGAAAGTACTCACGCCTGCTACAACTAAAGCCGTACGCGTCGCCGATGGCGGTACTGTTGCCGTCACAGGAATGTGTACCGCTCGAATAAGCATTGCCGGCCGCCACGTTCCCGTCCTCTTTACCGTGCTCGCCAGTTGCCCTCACGACCTCATCTTAGGGATGGACTTCCTCTCGACACATTCTGCCCTGATTGACTGTTCTGCCGGTACTCTTTGCTTGGAACTTCCTCTTCTGCCCGATACTAGCCCCAAGCTCCAGAACAGCCTTTGTACCACAGAATTTATTCGCATGCCGCCTAAAGCCCTGAAATTCGTCGAAGTGGCAACGTCTTCACCGGTGCTTGACGGGGACTACGTCGTCACGCCTATTGCTGATGTCCTTCTGGCGCGCGACATCACTGTACCACACTGCGTTGTCACCGTAGCCGCTAACCGGATACATCTCCCTGTTGTAAATTTCGGCTTCACGAAGCAAGTGCTACCCCAAGGCATCTCAGTCGCCACGCTCCGATCAATATCAGATGACCACGTCACCATTTTCGCTGCAGACGTGTGCTCAGATGTTCCTTGTCGCCCGCCGGATACCACACGCCTCGACATGAAATTACGTCACATGATCGCCCCGGACCTCGAACCTGAGCAATCAGCCGCTCTAAGCCGCCTTTTGGCTTCTTACCGCGACATCTTTTACGTCGATAATCGACCACTAGGCCAGACTTCTCTTGTAAAGCACCGCATAAACACCGGTGATTCTCTTCCCATTCACCGCCGACCATATCGGGTGTCTGCCGCAGAGCGCACGGTCATTCAACAAGAAGTGAACAAGATGCTAGCCAGAGGCATTATTGAACCCTCATCGAGCCCTTGGGCGTCTCCCGTCGTGCTGGTTAAAAAGAAAGACGACACGTGGCGCTTCTGCGTTGATTACCGCCATCTTAATCGAATTACGAAAAAGGACGTTTACCCTTTGCCCCGAATTGACGACGCTCTTGATTGCCTACACGGCGCGCGCTACTTTTCTTCAATAGACCTACGCTCTGGCTACTGGCAGATTGCTATGGACGAGAAAGACCAAGAAAAGACTGCGTTTGTAACTCCCGATGGCCTCTACCACTCAAGGTTATGCCGTTCGGTCTGTGCAACGCCCCAGCCACGTTCGAGCGTATGATGGACTCTCTGCTACAAGGATTCAAATGGACAACCTGCCTTTGTTACCTCGACGATGTCCTTGTATATTCGCCTACATTTGAAACCCACCTTCGGCGTTTGGCAGCTATTCTTGACGTTTTCCGCAAAGCTGGCCTCCAATTTAATTCGTCGAAGTGCCACTTCGGTCGCCGGCAGATTACAGCCTTCGGCCACCTCGTCGATGCTTCAGGTGTGCAGCCGGACCCAGAGAAAATTCGTGCAGTCACGAGTTTTCCTGTACCCCAATCAGCCAAAGACGTCCGGAGTTTTGTGGGACTCTGTTCCTACTTCAGAAGGTTCGTGGAAAATTTTGCAACAATCGCTCGACCACTCACTGAACTTCTGAAGAAAGACGTGCCTTCTACGTGGGGTCCCGCTCAAACCGCCGCTTTTTCTCGCCTCGTCACACTTTTGACAACGCCGCCTATATTGGCCCACTTTGATCCATCCGCTGCGACGGAGGTCCGAACCGATGCTAGTGGTCACGGGATCGGAGCCGTCCTAGCCCAACGACAACAGGGACACAACCGCGTTATCGCGTACGCCAGCCGCCTCCTTACAGCTGCCGAGCGCAACTATTCCATTACAGAGCGTGAATGCCTTGCTCTTGTCTGGGCAGTCTTGAAGTTCCGCCCATATTTATATGGCTCGCACTTTTCTGTAATAACGGGCCATCATGCGCTCTGTTGGCTTTCCTCACTAAAGGATCCTACTGGC
Organism: Rhipicephalus sanguineus; assembly: GCF_013339695.2. Taxonomy (NCBI): domain Eukaryota; kingdom Metazoa; phylum Arthropoda; class Arachnida; order Ixodida; family Ixodidae; genus Rhipicephalus; species Rhipicephalus sanguineus. Next base: position 156,828,718 of record NC_051182.1, read on the forward strand.
CGTCTTGGTCGCTGGGCTCTGCGACTCCAAGAATATAGCTACACAGTGACGTACAAGTCGGGCCGCCTACACCAGGACGCAGACTGCCTGTCTCGCTACCCGGTCGATGAATCGAGCACCATCTCTGACACCGACGCCGACGCTTGCGTCTTTTCGCTTTCCTTACTAACAAACATCGGCGACGAGCAACGCCGTGATGCGTCCTTGCGTACTATCATCGAACGCCTAGAATCATCGTCTACCGACCGGTCCCATCGCTCGTTCGTCCTCCAAGATGGTGCACTCTACCGCCACAGTTTTCACCCAGATGGACCAGCCCTGCTGCTTGTTATTCCGAAACACCTCCGCTCGGCTGTCCTTCACGAACTTCATGACCTTCCAACGGCCGGTCACCTTGGTGTATCGCGCACTTACGACCGCATCCGCCGACGCTTCTTTTGGCCAGGGCTTGCACGCTCCGTCAGAAGATATGTTGCGGCGTGTGAGAAATGTCAACGCCGCAAAACACCATCGACGCTTCCCGCCGGGTGCCTTCAACCCCTTGACATTTCGTCAGAACCGTTCTTTCGCGTTGGCTTAGACCTACTTGGCCCGTTTCCCGTGTCTTCCTCTGGCAACAGGTGGATAGCTGTGGCCACAGACTACGCCACGCGCTACGCCATCACACGAGCTCTTCCAACAAGCTGCGCCACCGATGTCGCCGACTTCCTCCTACACGACGTGATTTTGCAACATGGAGCTCCACGCCAGCTGCTTACGGACCGTGGCCGCACATTTCTGTCGAAGGTCATAGCCGACATTCTGCGGTCATGTGAAACGAGGCACAAGCTTACTACGTCCTACCATCCGCAGACAAATGGCCTCATGGAGCGTCTCAATCGAACACTTACAGACATGCTTGCGAAGTATGTTTCCTCCGACCACTCCGACTGGGACCTTGCTTTGCCATACGTGACATTTGCGTACAATTCTTCGCGCCACGACACTGCTGGTTACTCTCCATTTTTTCTGTTGTTCGGCTGACAACCAACATTGCCCCTGGACACCACCATCCCGTTTCCCGCAGTACCGCCCAGTGAATATGCCCTTGACGCTATCACCAGGGCTGCCCATGCACGTGAAACCGCCCGCACTCGCCTTTTGACTTCCCAAGAAAACCAACGGCGGTTGTACGATCGCAGACACCGAGACGTACACTTCTCGCCCGGTTCCTTGGTCCTGCTGTGGTCGCCCACCCGTCACGTTGGATGTCGGAAAACTGATGTCTCGATACACAGGTCCATACAGAGTCGTTCGTGCGGTTACCCCGGTAACTTATGAAATCGCTCCTGTCGCCTCGTCGCCTTCATCTTCCACACCGGCCAGCGATATCGTACATGTCGCACGCTTGAAGCCCTACCACTCTCCCAGTGAAGTTGACATCTGATGCGCCGAGACGGCGCTTCTGCCGCCGGGGATTATGCTACATGCATACTGCCAGCCCCTTGCACCATGCGCGTGTGCGCCGGACGAAGAGAAGGAAGATCTATCTCTGCTCGGGCTCTTGGCTGAACCGGTCAGCGCTGCTACCACTCCTGTAAATATATCGTGTAGATAGTCTACGGACTACAGTCTACCGAGTCGTCATTCACGTAACAATATGCTTCCAAAAATACACAAGAAAGTAAACCCCCGCAGACAAGTTCATTTCGGGAAGAGGTAGCCCTCACCGAACCAATATCAAGTTACAAGACTCCTAATTAGGACATTCCGCCTACAAACTCCTCCTACCTACGTGATACCACCACTTCATACTGATCATCAACGATATAAAAATCCCTGGTGGTGCCTTTCTTGTAACTATTGATGTAACTTCGCTTTACCCTAATATTCCCCATAAAGACGGCATCAAATCATTATAGAGTTATATAGTGAGCACAAATGTGATGACTCGCCAAGTCCAATAGTAATTAAACCCTTCCGAAGCTGATACTTCAACTCAATAGCTTTGAGTTTCATAACCAATACTATCTACACATAAATGGCACTGCTATGGGGACTCCAATGGCACCCAATACGCTAATATTTTTATGAAGGATCTTGAAACTAAGTTCTTGTCAACCCAGAAATTAAGCCCTTCTTACAAACGCTTCTTAGATGATATTTTTTCATTTGGACGGATACACAAGAGAACTTAATGAATTTCATAGAATCCTCACAAAGCTCATCCAGACATAACTTTCACTTATACGTACTCAGAACAGAATCAATTTCCTCGACGTCCACGTAAAAGTAAAAGACGGGTCCTTGACTAGTAACGTTTTACAAAAGCCTACAGACAGGCAGCAGTACCTTCACTTCGATAGTTTGTCACACCTCGTCACTGCAAGACGAGCATCCCGTACTCGCAGCCCACCGATTCAGGAGAATTTGCTCCCGCCCCGAAGACTTTGAGGCCAACGCAAATAAACCTGCGCAACGTACTTGCGAAGCAACACTATCCTCCTTCTATAGTCACCGACGCCATACGTAAAGGGGCAAACCTAGATCGCCACCAACTACTTTACCCGCAGAAACAATTAAAACAAGAGGGACGGAAAAAGTGGTTCTAACATTGGAAGCAACCCCCCTAACGTTAACAAAATTCTAAAGACACACTATACATCCTACAACAGAGTGAACGACTATCAAGAATTTTCCCTTCCCCTCGCGAGTCGTTTATAGACGCCCCAAAAACGTTAGGAATATCTTGTGCGTTCGAAAACCGATAGGGCACCTGTAACTGGATGCAGCCATGCGGCAAGGCTAGTTGCAAGGTGGGCAACACATACAGGCAACCAACTTTGTTGAAAGCACACATTCCAATTTCAAATGGTCCTCTTCACTCAAACCGTAACTGTGACAGCTCTAATGTTGTTACCTCTCGAGTGCGGAGTATGCAGTATTCAATACATAGGTCAGACAGACACGGCCTTCCGCACTCGCTTAATAACCATCGTTCCATGTTAATTCGCTTCCGCATCTTCCTCTGTCTCAGCATATAAATTCCGAAAACCAACCTATTTGATTCCATCAAGGTTACACATCCTGCGAAGTGGTTTCTCCAGTACAAGGGAGCGGAACAGCGCGAATCATATATGACTTATAAATTTAATACATTGAGGCTGGACTAATATCAGTCCGGCATACTGTCTTCAATTCGTGCTCTGGAAGAGTCAGTTAATAATAATCTTAACCGAAATCTCTCTCTTTATTGTTTTCTTTTTTTATATTTTCTATTTTTTTTCGGACATCACTTTAGGAGCACGCTGTCGGACATACAGCATGCTCACACGGATTCCAATCTAAAGATATTCTCCACTTTCTTCATAAGCATTAACTTGAGCCACAGACCGGAGATCGTGGCCACTGTTTTTTAGTGATGTGCCGTTGTACACTCTTCCCGGACTTTTACTAAGCTTTTTGAATTGACTGCTTTTAAGCGCTTATCCCATTGTGAACCTTCATCCCCTTCTCCACTTTCTTCATAAGCATTAACTGGAGCCACAGACCGCAGATCGTGGCCACCTGTTTTTTAGTGAATGTGCCGTTGTACACTCTTCCCGGACTTTTACTAAGCTTTTTGAATTGACTGCCTTTAAGCGCTTATCCCATTGTGAAGCTTCATCCCCTTCTCCACTTTCTTGATAAGCATTAACTGGAGCCACAGACCGGAGATCGTGGCCACCTGTTTTTTAGTGAATGTGCCGTTGTACACTCTTCCCGGACTTTTACTAAGCTTTTTGAATTCACTGCTTTTAAGCGCTTATCCCATTCTGAAGCTTCATCCCTTTCTCCACTTTCTTCATAAGCATTAACTGGAGCCATATACCGGAGATCGTGGCCACCTGTTTTTTAGTGAATGTGCCGTTGTACACTCTTCCCGGACTTTTACTAAGCTTTTTGAATTGACTGCGTTTAAGCGCTTATCCCATTGTGAAGCTTCATCCCCTTCTCCACTTCTTCATAAGCATTAACAGGAGCCACAGACCGAAGATCGTGGCCACCTGTTTTTAGTGAATATGCCGTTGTACACTCTTCCCGACTTTTACTAAGCTTTTTGAATTGACTGCTTTTAAGCGCTTATCCCATTGTGAAGCTTCATCCCCTTCTCCACTTTCTTCATAAGCATTAACTGGAGCCACAGACCGCAGATCGTGGCCACCTGTTTTTTAGTGAATGTGCCGTTGTACACTCTTCCCGACTTTTACTAAGCTTTTTGAATTGACTGCTTTTAAGCGCTTATCCCTTGTGAAGCTTCATCCCCTTCTCCACTTTCTTCATCATTAACTGAAGCCACAGACCGGAGATCGTGGCCACCTGTTTTAGTGAACGTGCCGTTGTACACTCTTCCGGACTTTTACTAAGCTTTTTGAATTGACTGCTTTTAAGCGCTTATCCCATTGTGAAGCTTCATCCCCTTCTCCACTTTCTTCATAAGCATTAACTGGAGCCACAGACCGCAGATCGTGGCCACCTGTTTTTTAGTGAATGTGCCGTTGTACACTCTTCCCGGACTTTTACTAAGCTTTTTGAGTTGACTGCTTTTAAGCGCTTATCCCTTCTTGTGAGGCTTCATCCCCTCACAGGCTTCAGGAGCAAATGTGGAGGGGGGGAGCCGAAGACGTGAGGGGTGAAAATGGGCTGGAGGAATGGGAATACACCCATGTTGTATTAAGGCTTTAAAGCATTGTAGCTCGACTAGTGACTACAGGAATGTACCTCACCTGGACGATCTGTGTATATCAGCGTAGTCGTTGTTTTTCTTTTTTTCCTTTTTTCAGGAAACACGTGTTTTTCATAGCAATGTAGATGCGCTGAGTGAAGCACAAACGAGAAACGTAACAAGGAAGAGGACTAGCGATGCGCAAACTTTCAACTGCTGAAACTTTCAGCTTTGCTGAACGTGTTTTTCATAGGTCAAAGTACGTGCACGTGGTGTGTTCGCGACCTTTTTCTTTTTCTTTTTTTTGGGAAACACGTGTTATTCTTTTGTCAGTCAGCGTGTATGTACACGTGGTGTGTTCGCGACTCTTTTTCGTCAGTTTCCTACTTCTCTCTTTCTTTTTCTCTTTGTATGTACCTTTTCTTACCTTTTTCTCTCCCTCTCGGCTCGGAGAACGATGATATAAAAGCGCATCGAAGCCTGGTAAATTTCATCCTGATGAAGATCGGTCTCCGATCGAAACGTACAGTTTTTTAGAAGCGTATACTTTTTCCTAATTATTTTACGGCAACCGAAGACAGACTCTTCATCTTCAGCGGAACAGACTACAACGACGTTGAAGATTGGCTGTCGACTTACGAACGGGTGAGCGCTCTGAACAAATAGACGGGCGCGGACAAGTTAACACGCGTGTCGTTCTATCTCGCGGGTGTGGCCAGTCTTTGGTTCAAGAACCACGAGGGAAACGTCAGAACATGACCGCTGTTCAAAACGTCAATCACGGCAGTATTCGACCGACCCGCCGTCCGAAAACTTCGAGCGAAGCAGCGTTTGCAAACACGCGCACAAGACACAGGTGAAGCGTTCACCAGCTATATTGAAGACGTTGTCGATCTGTGCAGACGCGTGAACGCTGCCATGACGGAAACTGAAAAAAATCAAGCACATAATGAAAGGGATTGATGATGACGCTTTTCAAATGCTGCTGGCGAAGAACCGATCACAGTCAACGACGTTATTTGCTTGTGCCAGAGCTATGATGAATTGCGGAAGCAGCGAGCTCTGACAAGTCCTCTCGCACGCGATTTGGCATCACTGTCGAGTCTGACTAACGGCACGACAAAGCGTCACTGATAGCCGAAATTAAAGCCTTTGTCCGCGAAGTCGCGCGACAGCTCCCTCTGGTGCCCTTCACTCAGGAACCTACACAACACTACCATCGTTCCTCCGTGCGTCATTCAAAGAGAGGTCGCTGACGCGCTGCCAGCTGCCCGCGAGCCAAATCTTGTGGCTGCTCCACTCACATACGCTGCGGTTGCTGCCATGCCCACTCGCAAAGCACCAGCACCACCATCTAGCATCCTCTGAACTACCACCACCTCCTGTTCACTGGGCCAGTACGGTCGCCGCCAACCCGTGGCGCACGCTCGACAATCGTCCGATATGCTTCGCATGTATGCCCTGGACACGTCGCAAGGTAATGGCACTGCCGGGTTCAAGCCGCTGATGACAACCACCGAGAGCCCTACTTCCCTTTTGACTCAAATGCGCATTACGCTCCCTCCGCGCCAGCGCAATCTCACTAGCATGCTGATCGCCGCCCCAGAATGGACCATCTTCGCCCGCCCTCTCCCGCCGCCGCTCGCCTTCCCCTATGCGTCGACGGCCCGCACCTACCGACGAGGGAATCTAGACGACGCATTTCCCGAGGAAAGAACTGCGCAAGTTTCGGTTCGCCCAAGTGCTCATTCTTGTCCTGCCAAAGTTATTGATGCATTTGTCGAAGATGTCGCTACAGTCGCTCTTGTAGATACCGGTGCTGCTTTCTGTCATCGATGCTGGATTTTGCCGCACAATTTGTAAATTCACGACGCCTCTCTCGGGACTCTAGCTTCGTACAGCCAGCGCTCAGCCCATTCAACCGACCGCAGTCTGTACAGCCCGTGTGACCATTCAGGACGTTCTGTGCACGATAGAGTTCATCGTTCTTCCATCGTGCTCCCATGCCATTACCTTAGGATGGGACTTCCTGTCGCGCCACAACGACGTAATCGATTGTGCTCGGGCTGAGGTTGAATTATGCTTACTCGATGACGCAGCCTCTGTCGACCCTCAATCTTCCGCTAAACTTGTCGTCCATGACGACACCTCCATGCTCTTCAGCATTCGTACCAGTCTCGTGCAGCGCCATATCCGACGGGACGGTCTTCTTCACGCCATCCCACATCTTCGTTACCCGACGAGACCTTCCGTTGCCTTTTGCTGCTCTTGACCTTGTCGAAGGTTTCACCACGATGCCCATTTATAATCATCACTCATCACCGCTGTCATTGTTTTGTCACGAATGCGTTGGCCCCGTCGAGACGGTCAACTCCTTACGAATCATTTCCGTCCCGATGAGGTGTCTTCTACGGCCGTCTGTAAACTGAGTGCCCTCTCCGCACCTGACCCAGCATCTACAGATATATTTCGACCATTCATCGCCGAAGATTTGACACCTTGGCAGCGATCACAGCTTCTCACCATTCTTCACCACTACCGCCCTTCTTTCGAAGTTGCACAAACATCTCTAGGTCGTGCCGTAGCAGTCGAACACCACATCGACACTGGTTCTCACTCACCCCTGCGGCAACGTCCATATCGCGTATCGGCTACAGAACGTCGCGTCATTGCCGACCATGTCGACGACATGCTCCGCCGAGGCTTCATTCGACCTTCACAGAGCCCATGGTCGTCTCCGGTAGTACTCGTCACAGAGAAAGACGGTTCTATCCGTTTTTGTGTCGATTTCCGGCGATTGAACAAGATCACGCTGAAGGATGTCTACCCACTACCGCGCATTGACGATGCTCTGGACTGTTTACAGGGTGCCGAATTCTTTTCCTCGTTAGATTTGCGGTCAGGCTACTGGCAGGTGCCGATGGAGGAAGCCGATTGCCCAAAAACCACTTTTGTTACGCCAGACGGATTGTATGAATTAACTGTCATGCCTTTTGGACTTTGTAACGCTCCTGCTACGTTCGAAAGAATGATGTTTGCAATTAAACCTTAAAAAATGTCGATTTGCCATGCGTCAACTCACCATTCTAGGCCACGTTGTATCCAAGGACAGCATTCTCCCGGATCCAGAGAAATTGCGCGCTGTCACTGCGTTTCCAAACCTACTACAATCAAAGAGCTGCGCAGTCTCATTGGCTTATTGGCGATTCGTTCGAAACTTTGCGTCCATTATATCACCTCTCACACAACTCCTCGGTGACAGTAAAGATCTATCATCGTGGTCCCCTGCCTGCGACGAGGCTTTCACCACCCTGCGACGGCTTCTCACGATGCCACCCATGCTTCGCCATTTTGACCCTCAAGCTCCAACTGAGCTCCATACGGATGCCAGCGGTGTAGGCCTGGGTGCTGTGCTCGCACAACGTCAACCTGGCCACACAGAATACGTTTCGGGAGCGGCCGTGGTTGTGGCATACGCGAGTCGCACTCTCACCAAGGCCGAGAGCAACTACAGCGGCAGAAAAGGAGTTTTTGGCCATCGCATGGGCGCTTGGCAAGTTTCGCCCATATTTATATGGCCGTTCTTTTTGAAGTCGTGACCGACCACCTGCG